>NW_025397185.1:0-9595 GCF_016433145.1 Gracilinanus agilis | reverse complement strand
CTTCTCTTCTCTTCTCTTCTCTTCTCTTCTCTTCTCTTCTCTTCTCTCTCTCTCTCTCTCTCACACACACACACACACTCATGTACAAATAGTAATTTCTTGAATATTTCTCTCACTCCTCATGTTCCTTTACTTTCTCTTTATCAAATAAAACCCTTTCTCTCTCAAATTATTCTTTCCTTTTCTTTTGTAATCTTTCTCTCTTCTTCTCCCTCTCAACATCTCTCTTTCAGATTATTCTCTCTTCTTTCTCTTTCCTTTAACTTCTCTCTGCCCCTCTGACTTCTCCCCTCTTCTCTCTCTTCTATAAGAAATTCCCCATTAAATATTTTTTCTTCCCTATCTCTCTTGAATCCCCATTTCTTTCACTTTTTCAAAGAACTCCTTTTCTCTCTCAAATCTGTACCTTTCCCTCTCTCTCTCTCCTTCTTTTCATCCTTTTCTTTCTACTTCTCCCTCTGTCATCGATTTCTGACATTTCCAAATAATTCCCTTTAGCTCTCAAATCATTGTCTGTCTGTCTTCTTTTTCCTTTATTCCTCTCATCTCATAACCTCTGGTTTTGTTTGGGAGGTAACTAATAAGTAAATACATATTTGCTAAAATGCACATTTCTTGTTTTTCATTTGTCTAGTCCCTCTATGATTCAAGGGGACAGATGAAAAGAAAAGGCAGCTCAAAAGTCCTGGACTTCTGGGTCAGACCTGTTCTCATACTCTCAGGGCGATGGGCCACCAGACAGTTTTCTGGGCTTCCCCTTTTGGGGAATGTAGGTGTCCTCATAGAACTCAAGATTGATAAGAATCCTACTTAGATCTCTGGATCCTCACAACAACCAATCAGGATAGGAGCAAATACTCCCATTTTGCAGATAAGGAAATGACACTCAGAAGATCCAAAGCTGGTCAGCATGATGTAGTGGAAAGGTACTTGGAGTCATACGACCTGGGTTTCAATCCCATACTCTGCCATGTTACCCCTATGTGGTCTTGGGTAAATCACTTGACCCTTTATGAGCCTGTTTCCTTATCAATAAAATAGAGAGGTTGGGCTAGATGGCTTCTAAGGACCCTTTTGGCTCCAGATCCATAATCCTGTGATTATAGAATTGGAAGAGAGTAGAAGACCTTAGAGGTCCACCGAGCCCAAACTCCCATCCTATGTGGGGGTCCCCATATCCTGTCCCTGTTTAAAAGATTTGGCCAAGGTCACTTGGCTAGGAGATGACAAAGTTGGTCTGATTCAGGTTGATGATTTCCAAGTTCGGTGTTCTTTCTACTGTTTCGAATGAACAAAGGAACAAACGACTTCAAATGATATTTCAGTCTCAGAAATCGGCATCCCTACTTGCAGATGCATTTTTGTTTAATTTCTCTCTAGCCAAACTTCTAGACCCATACGGACATTCAGCTGCTTTCGGAATCCAATTCATGACTTTATGATTCATATCACTCAGCTTATTTTCCCAGCAGAGTTAGCTAATTCTGCAGTAGGCTCCTCCCAGCCTTGCCTAAGACCCAGGCTTGGGTTTTGTCATAATATTTGTAGTATCTGTCAAATTATAAATGCGACTTTCACAGCAGTCTGCAAAAGGCAGTCAATAGTGATTTCTTTCAGAGCCAACCCTGGATTAAGTGCGTTATAAAATTAAAACAATTTGTCATGCATTAGAGAATCAGAGGAAAGATTTATCTTTCCAGACTATTGTTGCACCAATGTTAGTTTGGACAGCTTCTCCTCCTCTTTTCTCTCCCTTCCCTCTTCTTCCTTCCCTCTCCTCCCTTCCTTCCCTCCAAGTCTCCTTCTCTCCCTTCTGTCCAAACATGCCTGCCTGCCTCCCTCCCTTCCTTCCTTTCTTCCTTTGTTTGCTCATTCATTTGTTCATTCCTTCCAGTCTCCCTCCCTCCTTCCTCCCTCTCTTCCTTCCTCCCTTCCTTCCTTCTTTCATTTTTTCCTTTTGTTTGCTCATTCATTTGTTCATTCCTTCCAGTCTCCCTCCCTCCCTCCCTCCCTTCCTTCCTCCCTTCCTTCTTTCCTTCCTTCTCATTCATTTGTTCATTCCTTCCAGTTTCTCTCCCTCCCTTCCTTCCTTCCCTCTCTTTCTTCATTTCACCATTCTTTCCATCATAATTGTTCAGGGGATAGCAACCACTTGGCAAGAATGATGTCAAAGACATTCTTGCTCAGGTGTGGTTCAAATTGAGATTAAAGAACTCTGGAACATCTTTCCCAGGTGGAAATTTTTTCTAGTCCATTACCACCTTCATTTTATAGAGGATGCTAATGAAGCACAGAGTTTAAAATGAGTTGTTGGGGATCACACACAGTTTTATGGCCCAGATATAGAAGGGAACACAGAGACCATTAATCCCCTCATTTTACATATAAGAAAACTGAGATCTGTTGGGTTTAAGTGGCTTGCCCAAGGCCGCACAGATAGTAAGTGGCAGGGGCAGGATTTGAACTCATATCTGTTGACTCAAAATTCAGAGTGTAAACTTCTCTCTAAAATTCTTTCTAGCTCAGATATTCTGTGAGTCTGTAATTGGGATGCATATGGTCCAGTGGATAATAATCCATTTTTTGGGCCTGAACATGTGTTTTTATTGGCAGAGGGAACCCTCCAGCTACCTCATCAGATGGACCCCTGCCCTGGATGTTGTCTGGGGCTCTGAGCAGTGAAGTCATTTTTTTTCACAATAACTCTGTTAATATCTCTCAAGATGGGATTTGAACCCAGGGCTTTCTTACTTGGGTAAGGGTCCTACATGCTACTTATTACATCACTGCTTGCCTCTCTGTAATAACACTAGCTGACATTTAGCTAGAATTTTAAGTTTTGGGAAGTCCCTTTCCAGTTGTACTATGGAATTTAGGCTTCATAATAACCCAGTAAGGTAGGTGACCAGAAACAAGCCTAGGGCAGATTTACATATTAGCAGTGGGTTGAAAGAGTGGAAGCCAATGATCTTCTGTTCTACCCCTGGCTTAGGGTTAGGGTCATTTGCCTGCCAATCCCTGGCCCATCACTCAAAGCCTTAGCCTCCACTTAGGCAGATTTCTTTGTAGGAGCCTTCCTAAGAGGTTTTGGGGACATGGGCTCCCCAGCTGGGTTTAAATGGTAGTGATGAGGACTTTTCTAATCCTCAATCCTCTCTTTATCTGGGACAATAGACTTCCAATTAGCACTAGACATAAGCAGTAAAAAGAACAGACAATCTTAGCTGTGAGCCCTTCTGGCTGGCTTCTGTTTGGCTGCCCTAAAATTGGCAAGGTGACTCACCTCCATAACCTGAAGAAGTACCAGTCTGCCGTGGGCACACAAGGATTTCTAGGAGAAGGGAGTGGACTGTAACTCTGAGCAGCAGAGCTGTCCAGCAATGACCACGAAGTCCACAGAGCTTCCTACAGAACAGAGATGATGTACACAGTAAGGAGAGCAACTCCAGTGGAGAACGTCTGAGTGTTATGATGGCATAACCAAAGGATGCAGCAGCACAGAGGGGAGTTATTCTGGTCATGTATGTGCCTTAACTATATGGGTTTCCAATGTGTGCCAGGGGGTATATATTCCCCAGATTGGGGGGAAGGTAGCTGGTAACTGGTGAGAGAGCATAGTCCAGATGTGCAAGAGAGCATCTTCTCTTGTGGGGGACAGAGTTGTTTGTACTTCAGTTTTGAAGAGGACCAATGACATTGCAAGATGATGTCTTGAGTGTGAATTGGATTGAAGACAATTGCACAAAGTCATCAGCCTCATTCTCTCTTTCAGAATCACCAAAGTCTGGGGCGGAACAAAAGTCAGGATGACTAGTGATGGCGAAGGATGCAGTAGATGCTCTTGACTACCCTCTAAGGGCTCCTCGGTGCCTACTTCAGTTACTTTCATGGCTGTTGGAACAAATCATTCTCATCCACCCAGGGAAATCTTTACAGGCTTGAGGTAGTCATTCTCTGTCTTACCCACTGGCTTGATACCTATCAGTTACCCTCCACCTGGTTTAGCTTGTGACAGTTTTACCAGGATTTAACTTCTTAGAGCCACAGGTGAGAGTTGGGTGAGAGGTGGACCCCAAAGGTAGAAAAACAGCTCTGAAAAGGGCTCAGCAAACTCTCACACCAGAGACACTAGTCCTTCCTGAACACTCCAAAAGAAAGAGATGGGGTGTCTGAAGATCTGTAAAATGGGGTTAATAATAATCCTTCTACTACTGACTTCTTATAAAGTTGTGAGGGAAGCACTTTGTAATCCTTAAAGTACTATAGAGAGAGGAGATATTATGATTCTGTGACTTGATTTTCTCATCATGACAGTGGCAGAATTGCTCTGGATTCCATATTTGTGGCAAAGCCTATAATAGAACTTTGTGAAGTTTGGTGCCAGTTACAACTCTACAGATAACAAACTCTCAATCAACTTGGCCACCAGTTTTCTTTCCTTAGAAAACATCTCCTGGTGTTGAGAGTTCCTGGCAAATGCTGAAGAGAGATAATTAATGAGCTAATTGGATGCAGGATGCCTTCTTCTGTCCAATGGGATTATTGAATGGTTAATTATGGACAGATTGTGATTAATGTGATTATGGATGGGGTATTAATCAGGCTCCCGATGGATCAAGTTAGGGTTTTGTCTGCTCCAAATGGCTAATTGGATTGGAGATAACCGAAGGCGGCTTGCACTAGATTTTTGCCACATCTCTGTGATGAGGCAGATTTTGACCTGCTTGAGTAATGGACGATAAATTATTAATGGTTGGATCGCAGGACACAGGCATCCCTTACAGTCATAAAGGTCCATCTCATTGCTCTTCTGTGGAGGCTCATTTGACCAAATGCTTGATAATTTACTCATAAGGACAAGGAGATAAAATTAATAGTTGTATATAACAACAACAACTTCTGTTGCTTCTGGGTCACTTTTAGCTCCCTTTTCCACATCGTGCTCTCCTGTTCAAACAGAAGCTTCTTTAGGGCAAGTCTTTCTTTCTTGGTTTGTATCACTAGCTCTTAGCATAGTGCCTGGGACAGAATTTAATCAGTTCTTTATCATTTATTCATTCAAACACAAATGGTAGATAATGATATTGATGAAAAAAAAAGCATAGACTCTAAAAGTTCTGGGTGTCCTTATCTCAAGTCTCACCCTTACTGACAAGTTGGGTTCCTCAAGCAAGGTTGTGTTTCCCCTTCAGGGTTCTGCAAGTACACATGAAGAACTAGGCTATCTTTCTAGTGCCTTCAGTCAGGAAGAATTGAGTTTAAATCTGGCCTCAGACATTCACTAGCTGTGTGACCCTAGGTAAGTCACTTACCCTCTAACTGCCTCAGTTTCCTCTTTGGCAAAATGGAGGCGATAATAGCACCTACCTCGTAGGGTGATTATGAGGATTAAATGAGACAATTTTTGTCAATTAAAAAATATTTGTAAATGCATAGCATCTGGCACATAGTAGGTGCTATATAAATATTAACTATAAACATAATCAAGCCCCCATTCCAGTGTGTTCTCTGTATCAGTTGCCAGTGATTATCATTTTACTAATTAAAATCAATTAGGTTTTACCAAAGGACACTTATGGAAAGGATATTATATAAGCACAAGTACAAAAAGCTCCCCTGAATGAAGAGCTCCTGGGAGGAGAGGACTTGACTGGAAGCAGCTGCTACAAAACATTTGTCCTGTCAAATTCACTTGGTGAATGTGGCATAGCTAAGAGACAGTCCTTGGCTGCCTATGATCCACTGGAATTCTTGGTCAAGCAGGCCAGTTGAGGTTTCACTTCACACCAGGCTTGGCTGCCCACAAATTCTGGCATGGACTCTTGTCATTGGGCCTCTGGTGGGCTCTCTTTTCCAGCTGTTCAACCCTCACAAGTTCTATATATCACTCACAAAGACCTGCAAGAAGACATACAAAGAGATATTCTATTTAATATAACCACAAATGGAAGAAAATATCTGGGAGAACAACCTGTTAAAACAAACCCCAAAGCAATATGAACATAATTATAAAACACTTTTTATACAAATAAAGATGGATTTAGGTAACTGGAGAAATATTAACTGTTCATGGATGGGCAGAGCCAATATAATTAAGATGGCAATCCTACCTAAATTGATCTACTTATTCGGTGTCATCTCAATTAAATAAACAAAAAGATTATTTTATCAAGCTAGAAAAAAGAACAAAATTCATTTAGAAGAACAAAAGATTAAGAATGTCAAAGGAATTAATGAAAAGAAATGTAAAGGAAGAAGGTCTAGCAGTACCAGATTTAAAATTATATTATAAAGCAGTAATGATCAAAACTCTCTGGTACTGGCTAAGAAATAGAAAGGTAGGTCAGTGGAACAGAACAGATATACAACAGACATCAGTAAAAAATTATGACATCTTTGCAGATAAAAGTATAGTTCTAAGATTTTGAGATAAGAACTCATTATTTGGTAAAAATTGCTGAGCTTATTGGAAAGTAGTTTGGGAGAAATTAGGTATAGACCTCTATCTTAAACTTTTCACTAAGATAAGCTCAAAATGGATACATGATCTAGACATAAAGGAAGATATCATAAGCAAGTTAGGACAGAGACATATTATCTATCAGATTTATAGAAAGGAGAGGAATTTATGAATAAACAAGAGATGGAAAGTATTGCAAGATGTAAAATGAATAATTCTGATTAAATTAAAAGAGTTTGTACCCAAAAGAAGTAATGTAGCCAAGATTAGGAGAGCAGAAAATGAGGAGGAAAATGTATAGTTTCTCAGATAGAAGTTTCCTATCTAAAATATAGAAAGAACTGTCAAATTCATGAGAAGAAGAGCCATCCCCCAACTGATAAATGATCAAAAGATATGAAAGGATAGTTTTTGAATAAAGAACTCAAAGTCATGTATAGCCTTGAAAAAATGCTCTAAATCACTCCTGATTAGAAAAATGCAATTCAAAATGATTCTGAGATATCATTTCACACCTCTCATATTGGCTAAAATGTTAAAAGGGTAAAATGACAAATGCTGGAGAAGATATGGAAAGACGGGGACACCAAACACTGTTGGTGGAACTGTGAAGTGAAACCGGGTATACCTTTAGACCCAGCAATAACCTTTGCAGGATCTGTTTCCCAAGGCGATCAGGGAAAAGGGAAAAGAATCCACGTGTTCCAAAATCTTTACAGCAGCTCTCTGTGGTGGCAAAGAACTGGAAATCGAGGGGATGCCCATCAGTTGGGGAATGACTGGACAAGCTGTGGCAGATGATTGTGAAGGAATTCTACTGTGCTATAAGAAATAATGAGCAGGTTAATTTTTTAAAACCATGGAAAGAATTTCATGAGATAATGAAGAGTGAAATGAGTAGAACCAAGAGAAGCTACCCAGTTGATGTAAATAATTAAAGAATAACTTGTGAATGTCATACTCCAAAGAAAGAATAAATAGAAACACGAGAGGCATAATCTATATTTATATATTTGTTGTTATTGTTGTTGTTGAGTGATCCCTGCTATGGTGTGGTTTGGGGAGGAAGTGAGGGGGAGATTTCTGGAAATTTTAATGTAGCCAACAAACAAATACACGAATAATAAAAGTTAAAAAGCTCACAAGTTTGTATCTTCATCATCTCTAATATTCCTTCATCTAAGGCAGGAAGGAATAGAGAGACAAGAGGATCAGCTCATGACTTTACATGGACCCAGATGGAGAGAGATCCCTGGGGTTCTCCTCACCTGGAGGATCAAAGCAGCTGTTGCCTCTTCCCCTGAAAGCATCCATGAAGGAAAAAGAACCAAGTCGAGCAGCGAGGGCCTTCTGGTTGTATGCTCAGTGACCCAGTCCCAAAAGCTTTCCTTCCTGAGGACTGGGAAATCGTCACAGACGACCTGGGCATGCCCCAGACTCAATAGAGGGATTGCACTGGGACCATCATGCTGGCTCTGTTTGTAAGGGCAAGTCCTGGATCACAGAAGAAAAGAGGAAAACCGTCCATAAGATGTTAAGAAAATATTCAAAAGAGATCCAAGAAGCTCAGAAGTGGACATAGACAAGCAGGGCAGTTTTGTCACTACAATCTTAAATTTAATAAACACTTTGAAAAAAACGTAAATGTGGCTTGTGCATATTTGTTACAAGGATTTGGGTTTTCCTTTCATTTTTTTCTAATGGGGTTTGGAGTGAGGGGAGATAAGGATAAAGTAACTACACCATCCACCCCTCCAAAAAAAAAGTTTAAAAGAGAGGGTCATTGAAGCATTTCCTTTATTTATTTATTTTAAACCCTTACCTTCTGTCTTGGAATCAATACTAAGTAGTGGTTCCAAAGCAGAAGAGTGGTAAGGGCTGTAATGGTGGGGCACCAGGGATGTTAACTATTATTATTAAAATGTACTGAATGGTTTGTGGGTTCACACTGGGTTGAAGGAGAGACAGGACCAACCAGGATAGGGAGAACACCAGGGTTTACTGCCAAGCTGTTAACTGTCACAGGAACGACAGTTAGGCCCAACAGTCACTCAGCCCATCTAGGTCAGGGTCTATGGAACCAGCAGGCAACAGGTAAAAGTTTATAACAGTTTAATTGAGGGAAACAATAAAAAAGGATGGGAATAAGGGATTCTATACTTACAACCTAAGGGCAAACCACAGGGGCAGGGAAGGACTTGACTACACTATTCTATTGACTCAAGCCAGGCAGGGCCCAAAGGAAGCAGTACTGAAGTCACAGGGAAGCTCCTCCAAACCTGGTTCCAACCAGCTTTGGTCAGCTCAGCTGAAGGGCCTGAGGATGGCTTTCCATTGGGGTCTCACGGTAAATCCAAGGATGGTCTCAGGATGCCAGGAGCCAACTCCGCCAGGTGATCCAAGGTACCCAGGTAGGGAGAGGGAGTTTGCAATGCTGTCCACCAGATCACGAACCACTTCCCCACTCGGTGCTGCTCTGCAGGTCTGTTGTCCACTGCTGAAAGCCTTCTCCTTTCAGGATTCCAGGGAATCTGGATGCAGTTTTTTCCTAACTCTGAGATCTCCCAGGGTGAGCAACATTTATGTCCCAACCACCAATGGAGTCTCTCTTAGAGCACAAGCCCCACTTCCTGCTCCTTCATTCCATCTTGGAATCCTCCAGCCCTTCCTGCTAGGTCCAACACTAATACTAAATTAATTGCTAAATAACCCTCACAACAGGGCTAGGCAATGGGGTCAAGTGACCTGCCCAGGGTCACACAGCTAGGAAGTGTCTGAGATCAGATTTGAACCTGGAACCTCCCGTCTCTAGGCCTGGATCTCAATCCACTGAACCACCAACTGCCCTTCATTGAAGTGTTTTGTAAATGAAAACAGAAGACCAGAAAGGATTACAGACAAGGCAAATTTGAAAGTAACATGTCAAATTACAGTTTCTATTCTATATACATGGAGATATTTTATTTGGTGTTTGTTAAGTTCAGAATAAAAAGAAGGAAAAAGTTGCAAAGTGGAAGAAGGGCCACAGGGGTGAGAGAGAGAGAGAGAGAGAGAGAGAGAGAGAGAGAGAGAGAGAGAGAAGAGAAGAGAAGAGAAGAGAAGAGAAGAGAAGAGAAGAGAAGAGAAGAGAAGAGA
>NW_025397184.1:0-5473 GCF_016433145.1 Gracilinanus agilis | reverse complement strand
TGTGAGCTATCCCAACTGGAGTTAGCAAGAAAGATTTCATGGATTAGATGGCAGATGTGTTGCGTCTTATAGGATGTAGTAGATGAATACAGAAGAGCACAGCTTAAGCATATGAAAAAATGCATATGGGTATGATTACACATGCAAGTTTGCATGTATATGTGGAAGGAACTCAGTAGCATGATCTCTTGGTCCAGGTATAAAATATTTGAAATCATAATTAAAGAATTCTAGATTAAGCATCTCTGTATCAGTTTTGGTTTCAGAGGCAACACTAGAATGAATGCTTGCTCAGGTATTTAATGAAAATGAATCATATTTGTTATACTACAGATATTTTGACACTCCTTTGGTTTACAAAGTTTCTCTTTCTTTTCAAAGGGTCTATGAACATCTCATCCATCAGTCTATGACAGGTCATTGTTTAAGTTCATACAAAGGGGGTGGAAATACAGCTATTTTTCAAAAAGGAATGGGAGAAAAGAGATTGCTGTTAACACTCACAAGAAGTAGAATTCTTTTATAGTCTACAAGGCAAATTTTCAGTGTGTTCTAAAAGAAGCACTTATTTTCATAAGTATAATTTCTGTACCTACAATTACCTTCTTTTTACATGGGGTGGGATAGCTGGGTGGCACAAAGGAACAACCAGGCCTGGAGTCTATAGGACCTGGAGTCAAAACTGCCCTCAGACAGTTACTAACTGTGTGGCCCAAGGCAAGTCACTTAACCAAGACAGAAGGTAAAAGGCTTAAAAAAAACCATCTTCCAATTTCTTTTATCTTTGATTTCTCCAATTACTTTGTTCCCTACTGGATAGAAATTATCCTTTAATATTGCAGTGATCTTTTCCACTAAAACTACTGGAATAATCTTTGGGAACCAATGTCATTCCATCTTTTTCAATTTCCCACCACAACACTACTAGTTATCTCCTGTTCAGAAGAGGTGATGAAAAAGGATGTTGGTGAAAGAGTCAAGATATACAGATAATGTTTTTTTTTTCAGGTTTTCTAGTAAGGAAGTCTCCCCTTAGACCCTCCCCTGAAGCTTTGGGCTGGCTGAATTTACATATGAAAAAGACACAAATGTGTTGCAGCTGGTGAGGAAACCCTGGCCCCAAGATGTCACTTACTTCTTTGACTTTACACCACCTTCTTATCTGTGTGGCAGAACAGAAGAACTTGAGATTCAAAACCTGAGGAACCCCACAACTCAGATTTTTTTGGCAGCTATTACAAAGTTAACTATTACATGGATTATAGTTTAGCCTTCAGAGGTGAAAATTAGGAGTCATATAGCATGCTTACAAAAACCTAGAGTAAGTTAGGGACCCAAAACCCTGGGCCAGGAAGAGGAATCCAAGGAAGACTAAAGCAGAAGGCACTAGCAGGGAGGACTTCACTCTTTATCTTGAAGTGTTTAGTATCTAGAATTGAGAATTTCCTCTTGGGGGCAATGAGAGCCAAGACTGAAGGAACAAAACATGAGAATCTAAGAGGAGGCTTATTTCTAGTAATATTCAAAGGTTTCAGACTTTTCTTAAAAGGCAGGAAAATGTTTATGTGCCATATTTAAGGTCAAAGAGCTTGGTAATAACTCTTATTCTCTTGGAGGGATAGCCAAGGATTTCAGCTAGCCCAGAAGCTTGAGACTATGACATCAGCCAAAGGCAATATCTAGCCAAGCAGCAGCCAACAGAACAGCTTCTGGTGAAAGTGTCCACAAGAGACAACAATATGTGGTGATAACACATTTGGCTAAGAAGCATCCAGGGGAGACTCTCAAACCAGTGGGAGGAAGCAATGTGATAGCATCTCTAGAAGATATCAGCAGTCTTGAACCATTAGAGATGTGGGTTTTGCCTATGTGTTTATGTCTGACTGCATGTGCTCCAACACCGTGTTCCTTATATGTGTGCTCCACTCTGCATATTCCTTTGTCACAATGTATATACCACTCCACACATGTACCCTTGTCACAGTGTCTCCTATGTGACTTTAACTCTTACCATTGACATTGCATGCACTTTTAGGAGAGCATACACAGGTTGCTGGGGAAAATGTTTCGTTGTCACTTTTCTACTATTTCTTTTCATTAAACACCTTTGCTTTGAACTAATTACACCTTCTTGATGAATATAAAGAGGAAATATATTGATGGGGGCTCATAAGCTATAATTTTCAAACAGGGGTTCTTAACCCAGGATGTATGAATTTGTTTTTAAAAATATTTGGGAGTGCAGTAGCTAGGTAGCTCAGTGGGAAGAGGCACTGCCTAGCTGTGTGACCCTGAGCAAGTCACTTTAATCCCCATTGTTTAGCCCTTACCACTCTTCTGCCTTGGACTGAGATGAGAAATGGTAAGAATTTTATGAAGAAAACTGATTACTGTATTTCAGTATTGTTGATTTACTTTGTAATCCTATTATTTTGGAGCATTTAAAAACATTATCCTAAGAAGGGGCCCAGAAGCCTCACCAGGCTGCTAAAGTGGTCCATGACATAAAAGAGAATTCATGTTTTAGGGTACATGGAACCATAGCATATATACATACCTTGAACTTGGGGTAGCTGTTGCCTTTGGGGAATTCCTGCCAAGTCAGGGATGTTCCTAGTTATTACATTTCTAAATTTTTGCTTTTCTTTCCATTTCTAATTTCTACTTCCTTCTATTTTCCATAGACTTAGCTTTGTTCTCCCTCCATTTGGTTTCTTCTCATTTTGTTAACAATCCACTTCATTTCTTCTCTCATGAAATAATATTTCCATCCAGCTACTGGATGAAGAGCTGACATTTTCAGTCTAACTTCCAGTTTCTGACAGGAAGGTTATACATAACAGAATAGTCCCAACTTAAAGAAGAAAATTAGGAAAGAATAAAAATGAGATTTCCCCCACCAAACTCTTTACAACTAAATTTGACAATCAAGAGATCACTTTTGAAATCTGTAGGATTTCTGTGCTTATAGATATGTTATTTCAATTCATGTGAAATTTAGCACTATTTTAAAACACCAAATCAGAACAGAATGTTGTATGGCTTAACATTCCTTTGAGAACATGAAAATGTCTCATAAATGACCTTTATGTTGAAACCCAACTCTGAAGAAATCTTCAAAAGCATACATGCATTGTATGTTTGCACAGGCAGCATAGAGAACATACAATACAGTTAGGAGCATAAGGTGATATGAGCACTTTGATTCTTGTCAGAGAAAACTTGATATGCCTTCAGAAATCTTCATGACAAGATGGTTAAGTCATGAAATCATTAAGACCTGTGCAGAGTATGTTTACTTAATAAAGCTTCCCTCTGGAGGTTGTTAAGTATGACCTTCTAGTTTGGGTCACTGCCTGCCCCTTGAATTCCTTACCCTTCCAGAACACACTGATGGGCAAGAATAGGTGCATCAACAAATGGAAGGCTGGGAAAGGGTAACTATCTGCCCTGTCATATAATTTTGTCCTGAAGTGGGAATTTACTGTACTTTCTATCTCTAGTGGGATTTTTGCTATTCCTTCAGGGTGGGTGATGTTCACCTAGCTTCCCAATCCTGCATGAAGTGGTAGATGTAAATGGTACCCTTTTCCATTCAAGGATATCTGAGAACAATTTCCCCTATCTTCCCCTGCCCACCCCATCATCTTTTGGGAGACTTTTAAAGCTTTCATTTCCAGGCCTCCAGGGGAGTTTACACTGTCATGGATGGGCACATTAGGGCAGCAGTAAATGGAAGGCAGGGGCAAGGTGGCCATCTTTCTGCTTTCTACCTTTGACTCTTGTCCAAAGAGAGGTGAGGGAGGAGGGAGCTTAATTCTCTGGATCCAGGAGATGGGTCTTGCCCCCTTCTCTCTAGAGGATAAACTTCTATTAGCACCACCGTCCCTCACCTCCGCCTCCCAATCCAAGAGCAAAGATCTTGCATGATCATCATGCCCAACAACCTGCGCGAGAACCCGCTCCCCCTCCACCCTACCTCCCACTACACTGGTGAACCCATGCAGGTAGTTTTAGTGAACCGTCTTCATACTGCGCTTGCGCCACCATCAGTGCCTGCAGTGTTCTGGGGGCCCAGTTCACTCTACAATGACTGTTGTCTGGGCAACAGAGGAAAGGAAGAAGGTGAAGGGAGGAGGCTAGGAGCCAGAGCTGAGAGTTGAGGGAGCTATAGGGAGCATTGGGATGCCTGAGGGTTTTTTAATAGACAAAAGCCCCCCCCCCAGGCTCAAAGAGCAGAACTGAGGAAACCCATGGCAAGTACCAAGGCCTTTTTGTGGCCTGGGCCTGGTGAAGTAGATGGGCTTCTTTCTCTGAAAAAGGCTTTTGAATACATTTTTTTAAATACATGAGATTAGAGAGCAACTTCTACAGTTGTTCCACTCATGCTGTCTTGCTGGCCATTAATCCTATCTTACTAATAAATGTTCTTTTTACTTTTAAGCTAAAAAAAATATGTGAGATTACAAAAGAAACCATTTCTCTTTTTTTAATATTTTTTATTTTTTAGAAAAGTTATCATGGTTACATGATTCATGTTCTTACTTTCCCCTTAACACCCCACCACCACCCCCCAATAGCCGAAGCACATTTCCACTGGTTATAACGTGTCATCAATCAAGACTTATTTCCAAATTGTTGATAGTTGCATTGGGGTGGTAGTTTCGAGTCTACATCCCCAATCATGTCCACCTCAAACCATGTGTTTAAGCAGTTGCATTTCTTTTGTGTTTCCTCTCCTGTAGTTCTTCCTCTGAATGTAGGTAGCATTCTTTCCCATAAGTCCCTCAGAATTGTTATGAATCATTGCGTTGCTGCTAGTACAGAAGTCCATTACATTCTATTTTACCACAGTGTATTGGTCTCTGTGTACAATGTTCTTCTGGCTATGCTCCTTTCACTCTGCATCAATTCCTGGAGGTCTTTACAGTTCACATGGGATTTCTCCAGTTTATTATTCCTTTGAGCACAATAGTATTCCATCACCAGCATATACCACAATTTGTTCAGCCATTCCCCAATAGAAGGGCATACCCTCGTTTTTCCAGTTCTTTGCCACCACAAAAAGCATGGCTATAAATATTTTCATAAAAGTCTGTTTATCTATGATCTCTTTGGGGTACAAACCCAACAATGGTATGGCTGGATCAAAGGGTAGGCATTCTTTTATAGCCCTTTGAGCATAGTTCCAAATTGCCATCCAGAATGGTTGGATCAGTTCACAACTCCACCAGCAATGCATTAATGTCCCAATTTGGCCACATCCCCTCCAACATTCATTACTCTCCCCTTCTTTCATTTTAGCCAATCTGCTAGGTGTGAGGTGATACCTCAGAGTTGTTTTGATTTGCATTTCTCTAATTATTAGAGATTTAGAACACTTTCTCATCTGCTTATTGATAGTTTTGATTTCTTTATCTAAAAATTGCCTATTCATGTCCCTTGCCCATTTATCAATTGGGGAATGGCTTGA
>NW_025397183.1:0-8154 GCF_016433145.1 Gracilinanus agilis | reverse complement strand
ATATATGACTTCTTGGTACTTGGGTGATCTTTGATATACCATCTCTGGAAGGTAACACTGATCATCAAGCTTGCTGCACACTGGGTTGACTCACTTTGTGACTCCAGGCCACTTGTTTTCCATCTCCCTGATCCCCATCTACTCAGGTGACACTAAAGCAGCTGAGTTTGTGTCTAAGATGTTTTATCATTTCTATATTTCAAGATCCAGACACACAGTATCCCATCTACTCTTTGGAAGAAACAGGAGAGAAGGGACATTTAAAGGGAGAGAGGGAAGGGAAACTTAGTTATTCACTTTATTAACTTAAGAAGGGAATGAAAAAAGGGGAAATGAAGGGGGTTTCAGGCTGACAGAATTTCAAAGCACATTGCCTATGGTAGGAGCGTAATCCATCGTTTGCTTGTTGAACTGAATGAAATTAGATTGCCCAAAGTGCCCCAAGATCGTGCTCCTTAATATGTGTGACTATCCTCGTTATCCCCAAATGTAACAGGATTGAACTGCCAACGCTTTCCCACTCCAAAGACAACAAGTCCAACATTATTAGGAAAACTACAAGTGAAAGCAAATGCTATCTCTACCTTTGAAGCAAAATCTAGTGAGTTTGCTCCTGCAAGGAATCTCAGGTTTTTCAAACACCTTTGTGCCCAAGCTAGAGCTCTACTCCTCCATGGATTTTAGCAATGCAATAGACTGGCCTTTGAGTCTCTTCTTTCAGAGTGAGTTTAACCCAGATACATGAGGATCCTACAATGATTGCAAGAAATGGTCCGCTATCAAGCGTAATGTATGATGGGAGAGCAGGCATTTAGTGAGCATACAGGTGCAAATAGGATCAGAAGATCCCAGATATAAAGCTAGAAGGGATGGTAGAGACCATATAATTAGTCCAACTCCTCTTTTTTCAGATGAAGAAGCTGAGGCAGACAGAGGCTAAATGCCTTGGCATTTGAATCCAGGTCTTCCTCACTAGAATACACCATTCTTCCTGCCTCTTTTAATGGCTTTTTGTGGTTGACACAGAACCTTCCTCTAGCTTTGCTCTATGGAGATTTCCAATGAATTTTTGAGACAGAGGACCAATAAGAGCTTGCTCACCACCTTCCCCAGGATCTTGGTGTCACTCTTAGAAACTTCCCTAGTGTTGGGATGACATATTTAAAGGAAAGGATGGACTACTGTGCATACAATCCAAGGAGATCAAAGATGGAAATATTTATAGCAGCATGTTTCATAGTAGCAAAGAACTAGAAAAGAAATAGATGCCCATTCTTTGGGAAATGGCTCAAGAAATTGTGGTATGTGAATGTAATGGCAAATTATTGCATCATAAGCCATGGTGAATATGAAGAATGCAAAGAAGCTTGGGAAGGCTCCTATAAACTGATGCAAAGTAAACCAAGCAAAACAAGGAATAATATACACAATGACTGCAACAATGCCAATGGAAAGAACAATGACAAATCGCAAATGAACACTGTGTAATTATAAGTCAAGCTTTGCCCCCATGAAGAGATATGAGGATGTACTTTCCTCTCATTTTTTCAAAAATGTGGGACTGGGAGTGTGGACCATAACAAATAGTATGGGACTTGACTGATGCGTTAGTTTGTTTTGCTAATTTTTTTCATCCTTGTTACAAGGAATGGTCTTCTATGTCAAATAGGGAGGGATAGATTTATAATTAAAGTGGTATAAAAATTTAAAAAAAATTTAATGAAGGGATGTATAGTAAGCAAGCTTCTTTTTTCTTTTTTATTTTTTTAAAGCCCTCACCTCTCATCTTAGAATCAATACTGTGTATTGGTTCCAAGGCAGAAGAGTGGTAAAGGCTAGGCAATGGGGCAACGGGGGTGAAGGGACTTGCCCAGGGTCATATGGCTAGGAAGTGTCTGAGGCCAGATTTGAATCTAGGACCTCCTGTCTCTACACCTGGCTCTCAATCCACTGAGCCACCCAGCTGCCCCCCCCCAAGCTTCTCTTTTTAAATGTGTTTTTAAGATTGAAAAACAAAAACTTATTGATGAATCCTTTGATCCTACTAGTCACAACTTCTCAAGGTACTTATAATTCGGGAATATCTTTGTCAACCCACTTTTCCATTTCTATTGTTACTACTCTAGGTCTCATAGTTTCTTACCTAGATTACTGCAACAATCTTCTAACTGGTCTCCCTTCATCTACTATCTCCCCTCTCCAATTCATTCTCTGTACCACTGCCAGAGTAATCTATTCTGAATACAGATCTCATTATATCATTCCCTGCCTCAATACCTCTCAATGCTCCCCATACCCTTGTGTAGAAAATCCAAATACCACATCCTGGCATTAAATCCCCTCTACAATCTGGCACCATCTTACCTTTCCAGACTATCTTCCACTAACCCATTTGTATATCTTATGCTTCAACCAAACTGGATTGAACACACCCTTTCTTTTCTGACCTATGGGTCTTTGCTCACAATATTCCTTCCATTTAAGGCCTTGCTAGTTCCATTTGGGGAAACTGGGTGGCTCAGTGGATTGAGAGCCAGGCCCTGGGTTCCAATCTGGCCTGAGACACTTCCCAGCTGTGTGACTCTGGGCAAGTCACTTCACCCCCATTGCCTGGCCCTTACCATTCTTCTGCCTTAGAACCAATACACAGTATTGATTCTAAGATGGAAGGTGAGGGTTTATTTTTTAATTAAAAAGAAATAAGTGGGGCAGCTGGGTAGCTCAGTGGAGTGAGAGTCAGGCCTAGAGACAGGAGATCCTAGGTTCAAACCTGGCCTCAGCCACTTCCCAGCTGTGTGACCCTGGGCAAGTCATTGACCCTCTTTGCCCACCCTTACCAATCTTCCACCTATGAGACAATACACCAAAGTACAAGGGTTAAAAATAAAAAAAAATAAGTAAGAGGCCTTGCTAGGAAGGCCATTTCTACCTGTCAAAAGCATTGTGCTCCCAATCAAATGCTACCTCCTTCATGAAACTGTCCCAGGTCCCTGTAACTAGAAGAGATTTTGGCCTTCTCTCAGCTTTCATTGTACCTTTTTTCTAACAATTTTTAAATTAATTTTTCAATCAATAAAAATCTCCTTGTCTCCCTTCCCCCTCCTTTTTTCATCCTCCTCCCCCAAAAAAATGAAGAGAGAAAGAAAAATAAAACCCTATCACAAACACATTGGGTCAAGCACAATGAATTTCTGCATTGGCAATGTCCTAAAGAATGTTTCAATCTACATTTTCGACCTATTACTTCTCTTTTAGGAGGTGGATAGCATGTTTCCTTCTTTGGTCATTGCGTTGGGCAGAGTTCTTAAGTCTTTCAAAGCCCATAACGCCTTCTTTGTTCTACTCTTATGAACACATACCATATCATGCTTCCCTTCCTCCACTGCTAGCTCTCTGAAAGGAGGCACTATCCAAGCATTTGATACAGGCCTTGCATAGAGTAGGTACTCGCTCTTTACCTGGTGAGGAGAATTATAACCAGGAGATGTGAAATGTTCTTTTCCCTGGTTATAACTTTGACAAAGACTGGTCCTTAATAGTGTGTGACCAATGCCAGTGGGTTTCAAGCTGCTCCTAACCATCATTGGGAGTAAAATAATAGATCAGAGCTGGGCTAGGAACAGCATTTACATCAGGGTCTCCTGCTCTCTAAGGATCTCGCCCCTGACGCTGGCTCCACAAGCTCAACATTCTGCCTAGCTAGATTAGAGAGAGTAGTTGCGGGGCTATCCCAATGTGGCCAACTCCTCAAAAACCTGAGCACCTGCCTGCTTAGTCCACAAAGGCTCTTCCTTGGGAACTGAACCTCCTTCTTAGAGGCCCTATGATATTTGCAAGATGGGTCTTAAATGGCCTTCTAATGTGTGCAGATCCTTTATTAATCTCTGAACAGCTGAGGAAGCTCCCTCAATTTCTTCAAATTTCTCCAATCTTTTTTCAAATGAAAGCTGGCACAGGGAAAACAGCCTGTCATTTTTCAGCCTGACAAGGGCAAGTTCAATCAGATATCCCTTCTCATTTCTTGGACCTGCCCACATTCACTGGAAGCTCATATTAGTGTGACAGGTCATAGCAGTATAAACATTGTGGAGAAAAAAAGGCAGCCCTAAGTAGAAATTCTTCCAAACTTGCCAGTCCCATCCCAGTAACCTATTTTGGCTGTACCGTGATAAAATGAAATCACTTTCTACTTTGGCTGCAACATCACGTTTAATTTTGCTTTGCAGAGGTAAGCAATGAGTCAGGGTGTATGGAAATTTGGAGAATATGAGATCAGTGGACCACTATTTCATTTAGCCCACAAACCTGTGGGAGGTAAGACAGGCAGCCACATCAAAGGCAATTTATAACCTCACGCTGATGGCCTTAACATAGGCAATGCCATCCACGTCTAAGCCGACAACATAAAACAAGCTGCTAAGCCAAGAGAGAAGCTTCAGGGGCCAAGGAGGAGGGTCACTTCTGCCCCTTGTACTAGGCATCACTCAAGCATTTCATGGCTGCTGAGAACAGGGGGTAGCTGGGGCTTCCTCATTTAGGTTGTGTATAAGTTAGCTTGGGTCAACTCACGTGAACTAATCTCTTATCTCAGACAACATTTGTGGCTCAATTCAACTCAATTCAACCATCGTCATCATCTGGTTCATCAAGAATGAATTGCATCTTGAACTTACTGTAGGACTAGCCAAGGATGTCTTTCAAAACAAATGCACTTACAAGGTCTTTCAGGGGACAGCAGTGACACCAATTCCACAGCATTGTTAGCCCAGATCTAAAGACCTAAGGGAGCAAAGTAAGCTCTGGGAATGAATGAGAGACTGAGAGCTGCATCAACTCTGTAAAAGTATGCCAGTGGATCACTGGCCTCATTAGTGTGGGTATTCCTGCCAATAAGGCAAATCAAAGCCTGGCTTGTGGGACTCTCATTCATATTATAGGACCTTAGGATCAATCAGTAAAAATCATAGATTTGGAACTGGAAGAGACCTCAAAGGCCACTACCCTCATTTTACAGAAAAAGAATCTGAGTCACAGGGAGGTTATATGATTGGCCCAAGGTTAAACAGTTAATTAATTTATGAGGTGAGATTTGAACCCAGGTCTTCCTGACTCCAAGGAGAGTGTCTTATCCATTATATCAGACAGTCTCTTGTATATCCTTCTATAAATTAGCCACGGAGGGCTCACCTAAAATGCTGGGAGCCTTTCTGGAGTTCTTTTGATGTTTCAAAGACACTAATAGAATCCATCAGGTACTCCTCACCAGCCCATCTTCTTTTTTGTTCATACATTTCCTTGCTGGCATCCTTTGTACTCCTCCTTTGTAATGCCTTGTTTGTAATGTCCTAAAAGGTAGCCTACGAAACCCTTTAGTTTATCAGGAGATTATTTAGCAAGATACATTATCTGGGCATTAATGGCATCTCAACGGATGAAAATAGTTCACTTACCAACTAGAAAAGGATCCTTTGTTACACAAGCCTGTTCATCACCTTGGACAGGACTGACAAAACTGTGGAATCAGAAAAGATTGTCTTTGGCGCATTTTCTATCCTGCTGTCCATTCCTCTTCTATTCTACCAGGAACTTGCTCCAGAATACCACCAAGATCTTGTTTTTTCTTTCGGCCAGCTGCCGCAGTTGGAAAGTAGTTTTCGTTTAAATGTGAGTTAATAAGATTTAAAGCTATAACCTCTTCTAAGAGTATTTGCATTCCCAAAGAGGATTCATAAGGACCAAAAGATCTTCCAGGTCGAGGAGTTATTCTGATGGTGAGATTTCCAGTACCACAACAAGGTGGGGGAGATTTATTTGGTGTAAACAGCTCTTTCCTATGCATAAAAAGGTTGACAGAGGCTCAATATCCTGGGGTCATCATCAGTGATTTAGTGCCAATCCTAGACAGATTTTTCAAACATCGACAACCCACTAAACAAAACATGGGGCATAGAATTCAATAAAGAGGCATGTTTCTTGAGAAATTTTTAACTGGTATTTTTTTGTTGATGTTTTTAGTTTTTAAAATCACATTCATTTCTCTGCCTTCTTTCCCCAGAAAGATTTCCCTTGAAAATAAGAAAAACAATTAAGCAAAGTTAAACAATACAGTGAGTACATTTGATGGAATGTGCAACATTCCACACCTATACTTCAGTGAAAGGAGGAAGATATATTTCCCTGACTCCAGAGCCAATAATAATCATTATGATCACAAAATCTTCATGTTCTTTTCATTTACATTACTGTAGTCATTACATGCATTATTTTCCTGATTCATTCCCCCTACCCTTGTATTAGTTCAAATAAATCTTCCCATGTTTCTCTGAATCCCTCATATTCACTGACTTTGCAATAATATTTCATTACACTATGGCTATTCCCTAAATAATGGGTGCCTATTTCATTTCCAGTTTTTCACTTCCATAAAAAGTATCTCTAGGGCCATTTTGGGTTTATTGGACATTTCTTTTGTCTTTTGATCACTTTGGGGTATATTTCTTCCAGTGGGATTTTTGGATAAAAGGGTATGAAAAAATTTATTACTCTTCTTGCATATTTCTCACCTACTTTCCAAAAGGGAAAAAATAATTTCCAAAATCAATTCTCAGCTAATATGGGCTATAATTACACTCAGAAACTATTATTACTATAAGTCTACTACTTATCCACCTATTATACTCAGAGCCATTTTGTTCTGTTATGATCCTTCTAATTTTTTTAAAAATTGCACTGTACTTTCTCTTTATTCTGCACATTTTTACCAGCTTTGGCCTTTCCCCCAAAGCCATTTTCCTTTCTGTAAGGGAAGCTTCCTCCCAGACTACTTGTGCCAATAAGTCTCACTAATGCAATAAAACTAAGAGGTAGCTTAGCAGTATGAGCAGCCAGGCTTCACGAGGGGCCCTGCTCTCTTGACACTGGGGATGAGACAGCCTTGCTCTGAGAGGCCCTGGACCTCTGAACAGGTGCAAGAACCTCCCAAGGTAGGACCAAGCAGGGCAGAGCACCCATACCTTGTAAGGAGAAAACCAGATGCCAGATAAGAATGTCAACACAGAGTACCACACACCAAGGCAATCCAAAGCTCAATGCATGCACCCACTGAAATGGAAAGCCCAATACGTATGGGATATGGTGATCACTAAGGTTTCTGCCATTTAAATAAATTTACTTTCAAAAGTTAAAAAATTTTACTTTCAAAATGTTAATGACACATGTAAAACCCAGTGGAATTGTGGGTCGGCTATGGGAAGGGGTAGGAATAGGGGAGAGATAGAACATGAATCCTATAACCATGGAAAATTGTTCTAAATTAATTAATTAAATAAAAAATTTAAAATTAAAAAAAAAGTTAATACCACAAATATTGGTTGATTTCAAAGTTCCTCAGACTCCTATGTTCCAATCCATTCATCAGCCATTTGTTAAGCTCCTACTGAGTACCAGGAAGTGTTCTAGGCCCTAGGTGAGATAAGAAGTTTAGCTAAGATAAGGCTCCTGACCTCAGAGCAGTTACAATCTAATGAGGAGGATTTAAGGATATGAACTCAAATAATGATGATATTAAATGGAATGTTACTGAATTAAAGATGGGTCAAGCCAAGTTCAATGCAAGAACAGAGGAATAAACTATTATTTCTGTCCAGGAGAATCAGGTATGGTTTCATGAAGGAGTTATAGCTTTCCAGTTGGGTGTTAAAGAACCCAATAGGCAAGTGAATAATGAAAAAAGGACATGTAAACCTCAGGAAGACCAGCAGCTCTCTGAATTTACTTCCTAGTCCAGAATATATTGATAGAAAATGAAACACAAATACTGGAGGTCAGCCAAATGTGTAAACAAGTGATAGGATGGTCATAGATTTTAAAAAGGAGTTACATGATAAAATACTTAGGAATCTACCTACCAAAACAAACACAGCAATTATATGAAAACAACTACAAAACACTTTCCAAACAAATAAAACTGGATCTAAACAATTGGAAAACCATTGATTGCTCATGGGTAGGACGAGCTAGCATAATAAAAATGACAATTCTACCCAAATTAATTTACCTATTTAGCTCCATACCTATCAAGCTACCAAAAAACTTCTTTACTGAATTAGAAAAAACTATAACAAATTTCATTTGGAATAACAAAAGATCAAGAAT
>NW_025397182.1:0-1443 GCF_016433145.1 Gracilinanus agilis | reverse complement strand
ATCACACAGGATCTGGCAGCCTCCACTCTAAAAGACCTCAAGGCTTGGTATATGATATTTAGAAAGGCAAGCGAGCTGGGCCTTAAACCACAAATCAATTACCCATCAAAATTGACTATATATTTCCAGGGGAAAGTATGGGCATTCAACAAAATTGAAGATTTCCAAGTATTTGCACACAAAAGACTAGGACTAAATGGAAAGTTTGATATCCAACCACAAAAATCAAGAGAAACATGAAAAGATAAATAAGAAACGGAGGGGAAAGAAAGAAAACTCAAGATTTTTAAATTTGCCTTTTTAAGGGCTTCAGTAAGATCTAATTATCTGTATTCCTATGGGGAGAAATGCTATGAATAATTCTCCTTAGTGAACTGTATTCACTATTATAGTATTCACTATTATAATAATCAGAAGAATAATTCATAGGGGGAGAATGGAATACTAAATGGTCTAAGATGATATGGCGGGTGGGAAAGAGGGGGGGTGAATAGCAGGGGACACCAAGAGAAACTTGAGAGAATAGGAAAAATAGGATATTCTATTACACACAAAGAGGGCATGGGAAGGGGAGGGGACAAATACTATTATTAGAAGGGGAGGAAGAGAGCATTAAGAGGTAATATTTAAACCTTACTCTGAGTATAGTCAACCCAGAGAGGGAAGAGTAGGTATATTATCCATTGGGATATAAAACTCTATCTAACCCTACTGAGAAACTCAGAAGGGATAAACCAAGGGGAGCAGGAGAGTGGGGAGGTCAAAAAACAGAGGGGAGAAGAAGGGGGAGGGAATTCATTAGCCCTTTAAAAATAAAAGAGGGGAATAACAAGGGAGGGGGTAGAAAGGGAAGTTAACCAAGGGAGGGGATAAGGGATAGGGTCTTAATAGCAAACCGCTGGTTTTTAAGGAAATAGCTTAATGAGAAGGGGTAGAATTGGGGGAGGATTTGAAAATGTCAGCAAATGCACAACTGATGATTATAACTCTGAATGTGAATGGGATGAACTCTCATAAAACGGAAGCAAATAGCAGAGTGGATTAGAAACCAAAATCCTACCATATGTTGTCTACAAGAAACACATATGAGGCGCGTGGACATACACAAGTTTAAGGTTCAGGGCTTGAGCAAAATCTTTTGGGTGTCAAATGAGAAAAAGAAGGCAGGAGTGGCAATTGTGATTTCTGACAAAGCCAAAGTAAAAATATATATGGTTAGGAATGAAAGGCAAGGTCATTACATCCTGATTAAAGGCAGTATAAACAATGGGGAAATAACATTGATCAATATGTATGCACCAAGTGGCATAGCATCCAAATTCATAAAGGAGAAACTGGCAGAGCTCAAGAAGGAAATAGATAGTAAAACCATACTAGTGGGAGATCTAAATATTCCTCTTTCAGATCTAGATAAATCAAACCAAAAAATAAAAAAGAAATAGG
>NW_025397181.1:0-5340 GCF_016433145.1 Gracilinanus agilis | reverse complement strand
CATCATCCTAATCCCTTTTGATTTCAAAATCACCTTGAGAGTTGAGTAAAGGCCAGACCTTTCTCAGACTCCATTCCTGCTTCCCTTCCCCCACCTGAGGTTTCTCTAAGCACCTGTTAGGGCTTCCTTGATCCTTTTACCCTGACAATCTAACCTGAGAAGACAACAAACCCCTTTTGTGTTTAAAACAGACCTTTTAGTTACTTTATTAGTTAATTAGTAATAAAGGGAAGAAGAGGAATAGAATCAACATACTCTGGGTTTGAGGGAAGCTGGGTATCCATCTTGAAGGAAGTAGATTTCAAAACAAGTCCCTTCCAGTGATATTAACTAAAGCCTGTAGTTAATTTCAATCAGTTAATTTCCCTTCAGTGTTTGTCTTTAGTCTAAGTCCTAGTCTGTATGCCCTGCTGCTGTTTGCCTGTTTAGATTAGTTCATCCCCTCCCTGGCAATCCTTGTTACCTCAGTGTTATACTCCCTGACTTCTGCCTCATATTATATCCTGCATCTCCCTATTACATCCCTGTTACATCCTACCTAATTCCCATATTACTTCCCTAGCAAGTCCCTGATAACATCCTTCTAATCCCCTATAACACTAAAAAAAAAGATTCAGAAATATATAGATGAGACAGATATGATTTTAAGAGAAGAAAATAAAATAAACAAGATCCTAAATAAGAATGAATTAATTTCCTCAAAAAAATAGAAGAATGAATCTTAAAACACATGCAGTAACTTTCACATACAAGAAACACATATAAGACCTAGAAATATACAGAGTGGAAATAAGAGAATGGAACAAAATCTAAAAGTATCACCTCCCTACCACTATCTGGAGGCATAATCAGCTGAAATTACAGAGAAGTATATGGAACCTAAGGTTCTGCTTCAAAGTATTCATGATATAAGGTCCTTCCCTGACCTACACTAGAGAAAACGAGGTATTTTCTGACTGTCAAGCATGTGAAAAAGAAAGTTTTTTATC
This sequence comes from Gracilinanus agilis, assembly GCF_016433145.1. Classification (NCBI taxonomy): domain Eukaryota; kingdom Metazoa; phylum Chordata; class Mammalia; order Didelphimorphia; family Didelphidae; genus Gracilinanus; species Gracilinanus agilis. The sequence goes on along the minus strand of NW_025397181.1, from coordinate 4,351 downwards.
TGACTACTTAAGATACAGTTTAGTTAATATAATAAAAAGGCAATATCCTCTTACACCTGCCAGCCTTGAAGTCTTAACACTAGAGGACTGGAAACGAGAGAAAAGGATGCACTTCCCCTAGCCAGCAATAAACAGTAAATTCACTATCTCCTAAACAACCTATGCAGAGATTAGGGACACCTACAATTTTTGTCTATTTTCCTTGGGTGAGATCTGAAAAAACAAATCTTCCCTGTCTTGTGCACTTGAGGTGAGAAAATAATAGGGAAGTGATGAAGTGTCTTGGGGCCCTAGAAAAATAATTCAAATGCTCAACTAATAAGAACTGGGGGATCGAGCTTCAGTGCAAGGTAGAAAGATAATATGGTGAAAAGCCCAGGAATGGAGAGCAGGCTTGAAGAAAAGCAATTAACTATTAGAGCCATTGGATTAAAAGTAGAATCCCAGGTTATGATGCTTGGAGTGGGGGAGTTGTCTGTTTTGTTTTGTTTTGTTTGTTAACAAGAACTAGTAAAAATGGGAAGCAGGGAGACTGAGGGAAGATTGAGCATTTCCAGAAATACCCTACAAAATGCTATTAATAAAACTATTGCTTTTTAAAGTCTTGAATTTCTCTTCCTCTTATTATAATCTATGGATTTCTACAAGTTTGAGAGGAAAACTATTTTGAAAGCTAGTAGATTGGCTAAAAATAGGAAATCGAAAAATTTAAATTAGTTAAGTTTCAAGCAGAACATGGAAAGAATGTGTGGGGAAATGAGATTTAAAGAATTGATATTTTTGAATGACTATAAAGGTATAATTTAATTCCATAAATAATTAGTAAATTCCTACTATATTCCAGGCATTGTGTTGAGTGCTAAGGATACAAATAAGAAAAAAATGCCCTCATTTTTATAAAAAAAGAAAAAGTTGGGCAGCTGGGTAGCTCAGTGGATTGAGAGCCAGGCCTAGAGACAGGAGGTCCTAGGTTCAAACCCGGCCTCAGCCACTTCCCAGCTGTGTGACCTTGGGCAAGTCACTTGACATTGCCTACCCTTACCAATCTTCCACCTATAAGACAATACACAGAAGTTAAGGGCTTAAAAAAAATTTAAAAAATTAAAAAAAAAAAAAAAGAAAAAGTCCCTGCCCTCAAGAAACTTATAATATAATGGGGTGCCAGTTACCTACAAAAAAAAGTTAGAAAGGGGATGGGTAAAATAAGGAATATCTTGTTCTGTGGAGTTGAAGCCAAACAGAGCTGCACATGGAAAGTGGAGTAAATTAGAAGTCAAATTCCTTCCCTCTGTAAAGAAAAGTTTTGAGAGGAGTTGTACTTTAAACAATGACTCTGGGCCCCATATAAAAGTAGTTTTGTTATCCGACAACCCTTAACAAAGAAAACTGAAGTGAAGTGACATTAAAAAGTACATTAATTGGCCAAGATGATAGAGTGCAGCAGAGCTCCCTTACACAAAACTCTTCCAAACAGACCTAGAAAAAAGCACTAGACCTAAACCCAATGGGGAAATCTGGAAATTTTTCATAGTGATTTATTTGTCCTGTCAAGGTTGACATACATAGACAGAGAGGTCCATGGACAGGATTGGGTCAGGAGCACTCTTTAAGGGAGCATTCCAGCACTGTGGAAGATGCTTATACCCAGGGAGAACAAAAGGAAGTCCCTGACCCATACCAGAGCACTCCTAGACCCATACTAAAGCATCATGATGGAGACAGGTGCCAGATGGAAGCTTTGTTGCCTAGTTCTGGGTCACAGATCCAGAGCCAATAGAGATGAGGCCCTATGTCTGGAAGTTGCATTCCCAGGTAGGGAGACCCTAAAAGGTGTATCTAGAAAGGAGGAAGTTCAAAAGCAAGCAACAACAATATAGTTCAGATCCCAGAAAAAGAGCAAGGTCTCAATTTCAGCATCTAACCCAACCACTTCAGGAGCACTGAAAGCCTAGATCCCCTGCTTATTCCGAGATCCTAGAATAACACAATGCTCAATATCCCCAAGAAGACATCAACAGAACCATCCCAGATCTTCCCTCCAAAAGTGCAGCAGAACTCAGACCTAACATCAAGCCTAAACTCAGGAAGTAGGCTGAAAGAAGGAGCAAACTTTAAAAATAAAATCTCACCACAAAGAAGTGGAAAGGAAACTTAAAACATAAATCCAAAAGAATAGAATGACTCCTAGTATCTACAATCAAAACCTCAGAGGAAAAAACAGTTTGGGACAAACTAAACTATAAATTTTGATAGAGATGAAACAATAATTTTTAAAAATATTTTTAACAAATGGAATGAGCACCTGAGGAAAAAGTAGAAAAGAAATGAAATGAGCATTGAAGTAGCTCAGTGGATTGAGAACCAGGTCTAGAGACAGAAGGTCCTGGGTTCAAATGTGGTCTCATACACTTCTTAGCTATGTGACCCTGGGCCATTCACTTAATCTTATTGCCTAGCCCTTATTGCTCTTCTGTCTTAGAATGGATACTTAGTGTTGATTCTAAGACAGAAGATGAGGGGAGTTTTTTCAAGGAAAGGAAGAAAAGAAATGAGAGTTATGGGGGAAAAAAAGATTGGAAAAGGAATTAACAATTGGCACAAGAGGTACAAAATACTGCTGAGGAAACAAACTCCCTGAAAATTAGAAGTACTCTGCAATCTATTGACACTGGTCACTTTGCTGATCTCCTGACTCCAGCTGGTTTCATTAACTATTCCTCATTCTTAGAATTCTCTCCCACCTCATCTCTATTTCCTAACTTTCCTGCTTTCTTCAAGTCCCAGCTAAGATTGCACCTTCTACAGGAAATCCTTTCTGATCCTTCTTAATTTTATTTGCCTTCATTGTTGATCATTTCCAATTTCTCCTTTATATCATCTTGTTTATACATAGTTATTTACATGTTGTCTCCCAATTAGACAGTGAACCCCTGGAGAACAGGAGCTATGGGTTTTTTTTTCATCCCCAAAACTTAGCACAGTTCCTGGCATATATTAGGCACTTAATAAATGTTTATTGATTAACTGTATACATATTTTGCTGTGGAAAAGCCTCACCTTACAAAACAGGTTGTCATGGGATTTTGATAACCCTCCCTCTATGTTTGCTCATTTTAGTTACTATAAATCTTAGCTCCTTTCAGCATCAAAATAGCAAATGATGACCACCTCCCAAACCCACCAAAAAGTTTCATATGAGTATTCATTTCAGAGCAGTTGCTTGGACTTTGTAAGAGATTCTATTTTTGGTGACAGGCCCCAAACTATCTTTAGTGTAAACGTGAACTATTCTATAACATCTTCCTATGTGGAGTCTAATATGTTTGTCCAACATTTCCAAAATCCCAGAGGCAGATAAATTCCCTGCTCAACCACTGGAAACAAATACATACAATGAGAATTTCTGACAAAGGAAAAATGGAGGCAATTACCCAGTACTTGTCATTCTTTTTTCCCTCGAATACAATTTAAGCTGATTTCTGTTGCAACTTGGATATTATTTACAATCAATTGAATCCTTTCCATGTTTGACGTATTACTCTGATCTATGACTTTGCCTTCATTTTGTCCTGTTAACTAGAAACCCGCTTCATCATGAAATATGTTCCTCACACTTTCCTCCAAAGTGAGTAAAAAAAACACATTGATAAAGCATCATAAATTGTGAGTCATTTCTCAAAAGCTTCCTGCCACAGCTCAAGACTGGGAGAAGGAAAGGGAAGTGCTGATCAATAGCCACTTGGTAAAATTTATGCTTAATATATGTATGGCAGGAAAGCAATGTGAGTATTGAAGTAATATTATAAGATGTCTTCTTATATCCAGACTTCATTCTTGACTGTAAAGGTATATTCCTCAGTAATTTAGACCAAAAAGGAGTTGTGTTTTTTTAAGGTATTTGTGTTAGATAACTGAAGGAGAAGTTGATTGGGAAATGTTTGACTTATCTGAATGTTTGCTGACTCCTGAATTGTTTTCTGTATTTAGAATCTTTTGAACACCAAACTTTGGGACAATGTAGAAAAGAAACATTGATCCTAGCTCAGACAAGGTACCTAACAAAAATGTTAAGGGATACAAATTCTTACAAGACTTTAAATCTAATAGACTGTTTTTATTAGAAAAAATGAGATGGGAAATAAGAAATCTGGCAAAGGGAGATGAAAGAAAAATTCATGCTGCTTTTGGTTTATCATAAGCTTTTATCTATATTTGCCAGTCAGTCACATAACACAGTAACATAATCAGGAAATTTTATTTCTTAGAGTTCTCAGTTGTATTACAAGGGAAGAAGGGAAAGAAGGAAGGAAGGAAGGAAGGAAGGAAGAAGGAAGGAAGGAAGGAAGGAAGG
>NW_025397180.1:0-1381 GCF_016433145.1 Gracilinanus agilis | reverse complement strand
ATATATACATATATATATATATACACATATATGCATGCTTCTTGAGTTATTTGTCTATAAAAACTACTGACTGCATTTGACTGTCAGCTCAGAGAGGTCCATCCAGAATAAAATGAAACAGGTCAAATTTTTATTTGGTAATCCCAGATGGTGAACTTATTTTTCCTCCTGACTCTCCTCTTTTCCCCACAACTTCTCAGTCTCTCCTTCCTTCTTTCTAACAATGCTTTCAGACTGTCTCATCCCTCCAGTCATGGAGGAAGGTGACATGATAAACTCATTAATCCTGAGTTCTCAGTAAATTTAAGTTACCAGTCCCAGGGAAAGTTGCATTTTCAAAAGGGGCACAAGAAAATGGCAATATTTGGCCTAAAGAAATTCTGGAGATATTTCATTGAGGATATTATTTTGGGTGAAGAGGAAGTTATGTTCATGGCACCATCACATCACCTACTCTGATTATATATAAAAGCAATCCTGGCTAGGAGATAGAAAAGGACTGGTTATGGTGCCAAGAGTCAAACTCAAAAGAGGACACATGCTATATTCATGTTGAATATAGCATTTCATCATCTCCCAATAGGATATTATGTTACTCTGCCCATTTTCACTCTAAAAAAGAAATGTTGAAAAGGAAAGTGAAGCTAAAACATGATGAGCAAATAGTCTTCAAATCTCTTGGTGAGTCCTCTTTACAGGTCTATTGTCCACAAAATAAGAGGATCAAGAAGAACTTAAAGTCTTCTCTGAAAAGAGCTACAAAAGTTAATGAAACGCCTCGAGGATAAACAGCTATTCAGGAAAATCTATTAGAAATGGACCTCCATAGTTTTCGAGGGTAAGAGAATGGTAGAATTTAGAGCTAGAAGAGGCTTTAGATACTATGCAGTGTAATCTCTAAAAGTGAGGAGATCAATTAGTTAACATTCAAGATGCCTCCAAGCCTTAAGATCCTTTACCACTCATTTTACAGATGAAGAAACTGAGATATAAAAGGGTTAAATAATTTAGTCAATGTCAATAGGTACTTAATGGCTAAGTTTGTGCTGCAATTTAGATCTCTTAGTTCTAAATACACTTTTTTCCAACACACCATAGCAAATAAGGCTTATTTTTTAAAGATTGAAGGCAATTCAGTTCCACAGGCATTTATTAGGTCCCCATTAATTACAAGACATATATTAGTTGCTGGGTTTGAAAAGATAAAATAAAGAAAGCAAAAAAAAAAAAAAAAGCAGTCCCTCCCTTTGTTGTTTAAATTTCTTTAGGTCTATATTACCTATAAAGACAAGTAAATTTAAGATAATTTAAAGAGGGAGAATAAAAACCAAAAAGTTAAGTTTCAAGAAAGACTCTCTGTTGGTGTGAATGCCAAAACTGT
>NW_025397179.1:0-1755 GCF_016433145.1 Gracilinanus agilis | reverse complement strand
CATCACTTGCTACAGAAACTGCAACCTCATTAAACCAACAAAACCAACGATCGCCTAGTCTGGAAGATTGTTCTCCAACAGAGTCCACAATGCGTGCTGGCAAAAGACAACAAATCCAGGTCTTTGATAACAGATGCCTACGTCAAATCTTGAACATCAGATGGCCTGAAAAGATCTCCAATACCAGACTCTGGGAAAGAACAATTCAGTATCCCATCATTCAGGATGCTATGAAAAAAAAATATGGAACACACCAGGGAGGAGGAAAGTCAGAAGGCCTAAACAGACCTGGCAAAGATATGCCCAGTTGAGGGAAGTTGCCCAGAACAGAGTCCGTTGGTGTGAGATGGTTGCGGCCCTATGCTCCTTGGGAGCCAATAGGAATAATAATAAATAAATTTTTCCATGGTTACGTGATTCATGGTTCTCTTCCTCTCTAAATGTTCAAAACCTATTCCCATATTATTAATATTTGCACTAGGGTGATCATTTAGAGTCTAATCATATCTAAACCCCAATCATATCTCCATCAAACTATGTGATCAATCATATGTTTTCCTTCTGTGTTTCTGCTCCCACAGTTCTTCCTCTAAATGTGAATAGCCTTCTTTCTCATAAGTCCCTCAGAATTGTCCTGGATCACTGATTGCATTGCTGCTAGTAGAGAAGTCCATTATGTCGATTGCGCCACAGTGCATCCATCTCTGTGTACAACATTCTCCTGGTTCTGTTCCTTTTGCTCTGCAAAAGGATGGACTCCTAAAGATTCATTTAAGTAGAAAAATTGTAAACTAACCAAATTTTTCAATTTTTTCTGAACTCCTTCTCCTCAAAAGACTTCTCAAGATTCTGGGTTAAGATGGCGGCAGAGTAAGAAGCAGCTCTTAACCTCTCCTGACCAAAACACACAAAACTCCTCAAGGGGACATAAAAACAAGTCCAGACGAACGGAGGAACCCCACAACAGGGCACAGCGTGGAAGGTACGTGGAATCAAGGCATTTCCATGCTATAAAGGGGTGAAACAGCTCTCACTAAATCGCGGGCTGAGCAACCACCCCACCCCCACCCCCTCCACACACAACACCTATAGCACCGAAGCCAGCTAAAAAGAAATAGAGCAAGTTTGGGGCACCCATCAAGTCATTGGCAGCTCTGGGGCCTGTTCCTGAGAGCAGCAAGATTAGGGACCCCAAAAAGCCAAAGAACGCACCCGAAATCTGAGCGCAGGCTTAGGGCACAGAGCGTGGGAGCAGAGCTCAGGCGGGCTCAGAGCTCAGGTGCCGAGGAGGCCTGGGTGGAGGCAGACACAGCCACAAGCTAAAGCTCTGAAACCCTGAGTGGGGAACCAGCGTGGACAGGTGTACGACTGTGGAAGCAGCGCCCTGAGACTTGTAAAAAAACCTCCGGCAGAGGATCAAGCAAGGGGATCCACCAGGGGGCTTGACCGTGGACAGACCCTGAGCGCAAGGATAAACCTGAGAAGCTGCTGGGCTAACGATGGCTACCCAGTCTCAGGAAGTTCAGAAGAGAAAGATTAACAACAAGAAAAAGAAGTCTTTAACACTCGACAACTTTTACACAGAGAAAATCCAGACAACCGAGCAAACAGAGGAGGAGAACAAACAAGCATCCTGACCCTCCTAAAATAAGGAAAACAAGCTATGGAAGAGTTCAAAACTGAGATTTTGAGGAAAATGGAAGAGATCTGGCAAGAAAATAACAGTCTAAAAGGTAGAATCTTGCAACTGGAAAG
>NW_025397178.1:0-2223 GCF_016433145.1 Gracilinanus agilis | reverse complement strand
TTCCCACCTCCCCTCCAAGTTCTATCATTTTCTGTCATAATAACCAAACTGAGAGCAATGGGGGTAGTACTTCAAAGCTATTTTACTTTAAATTTCTCTTAATAATTATTTAGGACATTTTTTGCAAGACTATAGAAAGCTTTACTACTTTGTCTGAGAAGGGCCTGTTCATATCCACTTACCATTGGAGAATAACATGTATTCTTATATAGTCAACCCATTTCTTTACATATTTGAGCAATGAGGCCTTTATTAGAGAGGCTTAAAATTGTTTTTGCATCATTATTATTAATATGCATTACTCTCCATCCTACTTCCCAATATTTCATTTCTGACCACCACATTCGCCAGTTTGTCCTCTTTTCTATCAGTCCATCCCTTCTCTTATCTTCTTCCCCTCCTATACTACATATTGGGTAAGATAGATTTCTATACTCAATTATTGTGTTCTTCCCTCATTAAATCAATTTTTATGAGAGTAAGGTTCAAGTGCTTCTTTCATCACCTCCTAGATCTTCCCCTCCTTTATAAAAGCTCTTTAATGCCACTTCCATGTGAGAAAATTTAACTCATTTTATTTCTTCCTTCTCTCTTCTCTGAAAGCATTCATTTTTAATTACTAATTTTGATTGTTAAAGATGTCATTCCATCATAAATATCTTATATCTTTGTCCTCTGTCTATGTATACTACTTCTAACTGCCATAACAATCATAAAGTTCTTAGGAGTTAGAAGTTACCTTCTCAAGTAGGTATACAAACATTTTAATCTTATTGAATGGCCTTTGATTTCTCTTTTCCATTTGCCTTTTATGCTTTTCTTGAGTCTTGTATTTGAGAGTCAAATTTTCCATTCAGCTCTGGTCTTTTCATTAGAAATTTTAAGTCTTTTATTTCATTAAATTCTAATTTGTTTCTCTCTAAAGGATTATGTTCAGTTTTGCTGGGTAAATGATTCTTGGTTGAAGCCCTACCTCCTTTGTCCTGTGGAACATCATATTCTAGGCCCTTTGATTCTTTAATGTACAAGCTAATAACTTTTTTGGTTATTCTGACTTTGGCTCCACAATATTTAAATTGTTTCTTTTTGGATACTTACAATATTTTCTCCTTGACCTTTGAGTTCTGGAATCTGGCTATAATATTCCTGAGAGTTAGCTTTTGGAATCTCAAGAGGTGATTTGTAGAGTCTTTCAAATTTTCTTTTATCCTCTGGTTCTTCAATATCAAGGCAGTTCTCCTTAATAATTTCTTGAAAGATGATGTCTAAGCTCTTTTTAAAAAATAAGACTTTAAAGTAGTGCAATCATTCATAGAATATCTCTCCTGGAGTTATTTCCCAGGTCAATTGTTTCTCCAATGATATAGTTCACATTTTCTTCTATTGTTTTATTTCTTTTTTTACTTACTTTGATTGTTTCTTTTTTTTTGAATTTGTTTATTAGACATTTATTAATATTCGTTTTTAATCTGTTTACATACTTTATGCCCCTACTTTCCCCTTCACCCCCCTCTCTCCCTCCACCCATGGCCAACGCACATTTCCACTGGTTGTAACATGTGTCCTTGTTCAGGGTCTATTTCCCATTCATGTCCGCCTCAGCCCATGCATTCAAGCAATTGTTTATCTTATATGTTTCCTCTCCTGCAGTCCTTCCTCTGAATGTGGGTAGCATAAATCCCTCAGAGCTGTCTTGTGTCATTGCAGTGCTGCTGGTACAGGAGCCCATTACATTTCATTTTACCATAGTATATCAGTCTCTGTGTACAATGTTCTTCTGGCTCTGCTCCTTTCGCTCTGCATCACTTCCTGCAGGTCTCTCCAATTTGCATGGAATTCTCCAGTTCATTATTCCTTTTAGCACAATAGTATTCCATCACCCGCATATACCCCAATTTGTTCAGCCATTCCCCAATTGAAGGACATCCCCTCACTTTCCAGTTTTTTGCCACTACAAAAAGCGCAGCTATAAATATTTTCGTACAAATCTGTTTATCTATGATCTGTTTGGGGTACAAACCCAGCAATGGTATGGCTGGATCAAAGGGCAGGAAGTCTTTTATAGCCCTTTGGGCATAGTTCCAAATTGCCAGCCAGAATGGCCGGATCATTTCACAACTCCACCAGCAATGCATCAATGTCCTGATTTTGCCACATCCCCTCCAACATTCATTATTCTCCCCTTCTTTCATTTTAGCCAATCTGCTAGGTGTGAGGTGATAC
>NW_025397177.1:0-1374 GCF_016433145.1 Gracilinanus agilis | reverse complement strand
GGGAAGGGGAGGGAAGGGAAGGGAAGGGAGGACAGTCAGGGCAGCTTTGCCTGGGGACCTCTGAGCTTCCCAACCCTTCCGCGGCTCCTCAGGGCTTCTGCCCTGGTGACCCATAGGTAGAGTCACCACAGGAAAATCCAGGGGACCAGAGCTCACACCCAGATGCATTGCTCTTTACCAGATTTCTCTTGGCCATTAGTGCCTGAGGCTTCCTGGGGCCTAAGCTGACTACCGGGAGATACAGCAAGCTTGGAATGGAGGCTGAGCCTGGAAACTCCCATAGGACAGGCACCACCGGATGAGCCGCCTTGGGGCTCCACGTGGGAGCATGATGGGGACAGTCGTCACAGGCCCACAAAGAACACATCCCTAATCATTTTTACAGTTCTGTTTGCTTGATCAAAAAGTCACAGAAAACCGATTGTTTCCACTTCTGACTTTGCTGCAAAATCAAAGCAGGAAGGGATAGCTGAGGAAGGCCTAGGAAGCAGTGGGTAGGGATGGGTCAAAAAGCAACAGGCCGGGAATGAGGATGCTTGTGTTCTCTTTTTGGAGCTCTGAACTTTCAGTAAGTCACTTACAGTGTGGGGATCTCAGTTCTCTTATCTGTAGAAGGTGGGAGCCTCTCAACCATGCCATCCCCTCTTGGAAAGCCCCTCCCCTCTGACACTCCCTATTCTAAGGCCCCTCCTACTCTGACACCCCTTGTTTTAAGGCCCCTCCCCCTCTGACACCCCTTGTTCTAAGGCCCCTCCTACTCTGACATTCCCTATTCTAAAGCCCCTCCCACTCTGAAACCCTGTTCAAAGACTCCTCCCACTCTAACTTATATTTATGAATCTATGAGATACAGGACCAAACTAATTTTTCCAAGGCCTAGAGCCAAGTCATCACCAATATTCTTTGGGAAGCTTCTTAGAATTTCCAATCGTCATCTCCAAGTCCTTCTCTTATGATCTCACCCTTCAGGGTCTTAGTTCTTAGTTTTAAGTTTTTTTCAGGGTCCTAGTGCTAAACTTCATCTTAACTTGTCTAAAAATGAATTCATACGTTCCCCTCCCTGTTTACAGTCTAGTTTGCCTTTCTGGTTTCCCTATGGTGGTCAGGAGATTTCTTCAGACATTTACCAAAGATGTGGGATCCTGAGCAAGTCACTTAACCCTATTTGCCTCAGTTTCCTCATCTGGAAAATAAACTGGAGAAGGAAATGGTGAATCACTCCAGTGTCTTTGCCAAGAAAACCCCAAATGGGGTGGCAAAGAGATGGACACAACTAAAAATGATTTAACAACAAAAATCTCAAAGTGGAATAGACTGTCTTGGCAAGGTTCCTTCCTTCCTTCCTTCCTTCCTTCCTTCCTTCCTTCCTTCCTT
>NW_025397176.1:0-7319 GCF_016433145.1 Gracilinanus agilis | reverse complement strand
CCTCTGCACTCCCCGCCCCCCCTCACCCCCCGGGCTTGTTTTCCAACTACTCGCTGGGGAGCCGAGTGGGCAATCGCCGGACGCAGAGAACAGAGGTACCAGGACCCCCAGACACCCCGGAGTCGGACTCCCGAGGCTACTGGAGGCCCCCTAGGCACCCCCTCCCCTCTGTTGAGCCCGGTCTCCTTCTCAGCCCCGGATCTCTCTCCCTCCCCTTCCTCCCTACTCTCCTCCCCCAGGACCCTGGCGGCTTTGGGGAAGAACCTGGAACACTGGGGCTGGGGGCAGAGGGCCTGCGGAGCCCTCTCCCCGAGGGACATGGGATGACCGTGGGAGGGGGCGGTTGGGAGAGAAGGGGTCTGGGGTTGGAATAGGAAAACTTGGTAGACTGGGGACGCAGAGCAGGTGTCCAGAGAGAGGTTGGGGGTATCTTTGTGCCCTCGCTACGATTTGGTGGGAGGTGTCATCTCTTAGGACGTAGTGAAGAATGTTTCCTTTCCCCATTCTTTCCTAATTTTTGATGGGGTGGCGGGGAGGGAAATTAAAGGGGAGCGCCCGCCCTCCTGACAGTCCTGTCCCCTTCCTGCAGCTCCTGACCCCCGCTTTGGCCCCATCCCGATTAGGGCACAGGACCTGGAGCGGGGTCAGGCGAGAAGAGCGTGTTTATTGGGGGCCTGGGACGGGTTTTAGGGAGCGGGCGGGTCCGGGAGAGGCTGGGGGAGCAGTCCAGCAGCTAGCGTTTGTTGGGCGGGGCTGTGGGGGCGGAGAGTTGGGGCGGGTCCGGGAGTCAAAGACGAGTGAAGGTGGTGGTGGCGGCGGCGGCGGTGGCAGCGGCGACCGAACAGCAGGTAGGGGGAGGGGCGGGCCGCACAACCCAGGTAGTTGGAGGGGTCTGGGCGGCCGGATCGGGAGAACGAGTGTGCTTCGGGCCAGCAAGTAACGGGCGAAGGTGACGGTTCTGGGAAGCGGGTCCTGCGAGTAACTAGGGAATGGGTGCTGATCCGAGGTGCAGCTGGTGTAGAGCACAAAGCCGACCCTCTCTGTGCAGTGAGGCGTGTGTGTCTCTGGCTGCTAGGTACCGAGCCCTTAGCGTTTTCGAGCCCACCTCGAGTAGGTGGCTTCGCCCACACGAATGGGCAGCGTGTCCAGGCACGAGGGAAGGAGTCTCAGGTTCTAAGCTGAGACTGGTTCCGGAGGGTGAAGAGAAAGCAGGAGGATACACCTCACAGACCCCAGGGTTGGGGCCTGGGTCTGAGGGCCAGCGTGGGAGGGATCCCTGGGACCTCCACTCTGATCAAACCCTTTGCCCATGCATCCCTGTCGGGAATGAGATAAACTTAAGGCTGTGAGTTTAGACTTCGGGAGAAGAGAAGAGAAAGCTATATTGTCACTCTATCCCATTCTCACCCACAGGATTTTAAGAGTAGTTGCTTAATAATTGTGCTTCTGCCAGATGCCCTTGTGCCCTCTACCCTCAAGATTTTGGACCAATACCTTCTGCTCATACCCCCATTCCCTTACCTGGTCCTTAAAAAAATAAAAAGAATCCAGAAAAGCCAAACCAAACAAAAGCCATCCTAGTCAGAAGTCTGGAGAAGGAAGACTGCTTTTGACTTTGGGATTACAGCCATTAGGTGGACGTCTCTTAGGAAGGAAAGGAGTAGCTCTAGGTTTAGTTGAGGCTTAGGCCAAGGTCTTGCCCCTCATTCACCTCTTCTCTGTGTCTCCTCAGACCCCTGGACTGAGAAGAGCAAGGACCTTTACCCTTAACCCCACTGCATCCACCCAATAAGAAGCCAGTAAGTAACCCCACCCACTGACCTAGCTGTGGCTGTCCCTTACTCTTGAGCTCTTAATTTGACGTTGAATTCATATTAATTTGTTATTCACGGACTATGGGTAGAGGGGCATAAGGGAAGGTGATAAACAGAGGTCTAGGTGTGTCTCCAGAGTTGGCCCATTTCTGGCTGCTCCTGTCACTTCAGTCCCTCTTCCCCTTGAGCCACTGACCTTGGGGGGCTGGGAGCTGAAGGGCACAATCAGTTATAGACTCCTTCCTTGGCCCTTGGGTCTAGACCTTTGGACTACTTGGTTCCTAGAGCCCACCAATCTCACTCCCCTGAAGCTGGGGGCAGCCTCTGATCCAGGGTGGAAGAGGGAGGGAGTGGGCCCTAAATATAGGCCCAGGAAATACGAGCTGCCCCACTGCCCCTCCCTGGGTATTTCTGTCCTGGACAGAGGGGAGGAAAAAGAGAGCTCCGTGATGGTGGTGGTGGTGGTGTAGCATATCTGGAGTCCTTACCTATCTGACTAAATTTCCTGCCTTGTTCCAAGGCCCTATGTGGCCAGGATGGTGCGCGTGCTGTGCTTTCGATTTTATCCCCACACGTCACCTTATGTTATCTCATTTTCTGAGAGGATGGCTTCAAAGGGGATGTTGTAGATAGATCATTGGGGACAGATTAGGGCATGGGGAGAAAGAAATGTCAAAGGGGAAGGTGAGTGAGGTCCTCTACTTACTATCTCCCCCTTATGTCTTTTCACCTCCCCTATATCTTCTCAGGCCACCATGTCGGAGTTACAGGAGGTATCTATCACTGAGGAGAAGCCACTGTTACCAGGAAGGAGTCTGGAAGATGCTAAGGTTGCTGGATACCCTCTGGTCCCCAAACAGACATTGCATCCTCCCTTTGTTTATACCCCAGTTTCCCAGACTCCCTCACTCCTACCCCTACTTTATTCTGCTCTCCAGTTCATTTCTCTCCCATACATCACACGTTGGAGTCTAGCCCCCTAACCTGGGTTGATAGCCTTCTGTCCATGCCTGTAATATCATGCCTCACATTAACCTTCATTTTTTTTGTGTCTGTCAATTCTTTCTTTTTGTTTCTCTCTTTGTTTTTTTGGGTTGGTCTTTGTCTTCTCATCTTCTCCTATGTCTGTCTTCCTGTATGTGCCTCTTGTCATGTATATCTCTGTGTGTGTCTGTGTATTTCTCTAGGAGGCTGAATTAGCTGCCCAAACTCTCTTGGACCCAGGACAGGTAACAGCCTGAGATAGGCCCAGGGTGGGAGAGGCAGGGACCCTCTCTTTCCCTTTTCCAGTGATAGAGAAGCTTCCATTGGCTGGACAGACTTGATTTCTTCCCATCCTTTCCCTCCTTGTTTCTAGTTTTCCTTCTACTATACTAGCTCCATTATCTAAGTATGATTTCTCCTCATAAGTTGGAGATCACTTGCTCTCTTCATTTTCTCCTTAATCTGATTTACCCTCATATCTTCCACAATAACCAAATCCTCACCCTTAACTTTCTCTAGTCTTATTTATCTTCCCATGCTCTGCTCTGACTTCTCTCCCTCCTGCTTTCCTTCTTGTACTCCAATCTTGATCTGATCTTTCCCTTTCCCTTCTACCCTCTTAGTCTAACCCTATCTTGACTCTGATCTCTGTCCCTCACAGACTCATTCTGTGGAGACCCCCTTTGGCTCCATCACTTTCACTGTCTTTGGCATCCCCAAACCCAAGCGTCCAGCGATCCTCACCTACCATGATGTAGGACTCAATTGTAAGCAATTCCTCTAGAAATCTTCATTTATCCCCACCCTCAACCCTACTTCGGTCCTGCTTCCTAGGGCTGTGTCTGATGCCAGCATCTCTAATCTCAGTCTCTCTCCACTCCAAACACACTCCCTGCAGGGTAGAGGTCAGGGGAACAGGTAGATGAAGGGGTAGGGGTGAGCAAATGGGGAGGCAATGGGGCTATAAAGGGGACGATACCCCCCAGTCTGACTCTTTCCAGGGAAAGGGGATGGGGTCTGGCTCAGGGGATTTTGTCTCCCAGGTTAATCCCTCTGCCTGGGTGGTTTTTTTGGGGGGAATCTCCTCAGATAAGACTTGCTTCAAGCCACTCTTTGATACCGAAGACATGCAAGAAATTATCAAGAACTTTGTTCGGGTTCATGTGGAGGCCCCTGGCATGGAGGAGGGGGCACCTGTGTTTCCTTTGGGGTAAGAACCCTTTCTATTTATGACAACCAGATATCAGATGCTCCATGAAAGAACAGAGAAAGACAGGAGGGGCCAACAGCTGGGAGAAGAGAAAGGGGAAGAAGAGATGGGTATTAGGGGGACAGAGGTGGTGGGATACTAGAGGTTTGGGGGTCTTAACATTTCCATTTCTCTCAGGTACCAGTATCCATCTTTGGACCAGCTTGCAGACATGATCCCGTTTATCCTGCAGTTCTTAAAGTGAGAGACTTGGGGTACTCTTGTGCTTCCTGACTAAAACAAGTATTTTCTACCTTCCATCCCAAATTATGGTTTCTGGTTTTCCTTCCCACCCATATTGTTACCTAAGAGGTGGTTGTTATTGAGGGTGGATGAAAATGGTTGGGCATTTAGGTTGGGTCACAGGGGGAAACAGACAGAGAGGTCTGGTTGGAATATCTTACCTCTCTTGGTGAGGAGGAGGGGGGAAAAAGGAGAGGGAGGATTTCATGTTTATCCTGAATTACTGAGAGTTTTCTTAGTACTGCTGCCCTGCAAGCTGGGGAGAGGCCCTTCTGTATCAGGAAGCTGGAAAGGGGAAGGGGTGACATAAACCCTGAGGAACCAGATCAGCTTGTCCTTTCCCCTTCTCTCTCCCTTCCTCCTCCCTCAGGAACTGGGAGACTTGTCCTTGATCTGCAAAGTTAAGTGTTCTGGGTCCTCTTCTTGGCCCTCTTTGTGTTCTGTCACAATTGGCTGGCCCTGACGTTCTAGTTTCCCCCTTTCCCTTGACTGCTTGAGTATTAGTATCTCCTTTTCATTTCAAATCTGTGCTTCCTCCTATATTCCCCTTATGTAGAGTAGGATCAGAAACAAAACAGAATCAAGTTGGAAAAGCTCTTAGGAGAGTATGGGGGTAGGACTGACATACAGTGGGGCACAGTGAATTGGGGGGGGGGACTCCTTTTTGTGATCTCTTTCACTCACCTTTTTTTTTTTGGCAGGGTCAGACCTTCTGGGTAGTCATATCTAGGTCTTTCTCTCCTTGGTATTTCCAATTTTATCTGCCCTCAGGGGGCGGGCATCTCCTAGCATGACTCTCCCTGGGAGGAGGGAGGAAAGTCTAAGCATTTGAACTGTGTGGCAAGGGAAAAGGAGAAAGACCAGTCATTATTGTATACATCAATGTGGTGAGCAATGTCAGCTCACTCTCTGCCCTATGGGACTAGATACAACTTGGTCAGAGTTTGAAAGAGGGGTATCCAAAGGAAACTTGGCACTCTAAAGAAGGGATACCAGGGTTGAAGGCAGTTATGGAGAAAGAACAAGTGGCATGATAGAGGCAGCTAGGTGACTCTGGGCATGGAGTCAGAAAACTTGAGTTCAAATGCAATCTCAGATTTTTAATAGCTGTGTGATCCTGGGCAAGTCACTTAACCTTGGTCTGCCTCAGTTTCCTCACCTATAAAATAGGTATAATCATAGCACCTCCTTCCCAGGGCTGTTGTGAGGATCAAATGAGGTCATATTTGTATAGCACAGTGATTCCCAAAGTGGGCACCACCGCCCCCTGGTGGGTGCTGCAGCAATCCAGGTGGGTGGTGATGGCCACAGGTGCATTTATCTTTCCTATTAATTGCTATTAAAATTAAAAAAAATTAATTTCCAGGGGTGCTAAGTAATTTTTTTCTGGAAAGAGGGCGGTAGGCCAAAAAAGTTTGGGAACCACTGGTATAGCACTTAGCACATGTGCCTGGCATATAGTTAGCACTTATATAAATGTTAGCCATTATTATATTTTATTGGAATACTGAGTTCTTTCAGCCTGAAAGGAATCCCATACTATTGGATTAGATTAAAATCCAGTTGAGAGATAACAGTGATTTGTAAATTATTTTTGCATTTAAATACTCTTTCTTGCCCTCCCTGTTGATTGCTTTCCAGTCTATAGCCCCCCACCCCGTTTTCTTTTATCCATCCTTTCTCTGATTTGCCTATTTCTCCTCTGGTCATAGGGGCTTCCCAGACTCCTAGAAGTCTCAGTCTCCCAAGATAACTGAGATGGGGAGAGAGCAGAGAGAAAATTGTACTGAGAACAAAGCACCGAGCTTCCTAGTCCTTTGGTTCTCTCTGCCTCCCTTGACTTTATCAGGGAGGTTTGGAACAGCACAGTTTCTTCTCCTTCCCCTTCCCCACCACCTTCCCATTTTCTTTCCTCCCACAGCTTCTCCACCATTGTTGGATTTGGAGTTGGAGCTGGAGCCTATGTTTTGTCCCGATATGCTGTAAGAAAAGGGGGAGATGCCAAGATGAGGGAAAGGTGGTTCAGGGGATTTAGGGAAGGGGGTCTGAATTGGGGGGTTGGGAAGATTTTGACTCTTTTCTTCTTACTATCCTTAAGCTTTCACACCCGGAGCAAGTGGAAGGCCTTGTTCTCGTCAACCTTGATTCTAGTGCTAAGGGCTGGATGGACTGGGCTGCCCATAAGGTTTGGAGGAACAAGTGGGATGTGCAGAGAGTCAGAGGGATATAGTTAGGAAAGAGGAGAGGGAACAGGAATGTAGGATGTCTGACATACAGGTGAATGTTCCCCCAAACTAAGGAGCTCCCTTATTAGGTCCCATCTAAGGCTCTATATTGGAAAGTATGTCCAACATGAAAAAGGCAGGATGGAGCCAAGATGGCAGCTCAGTATCAGCAAAAGCTGGAATTGCTCCGAGAATTCTCCCAAACCAAAGTGAAAAAGGAAGGGGGTTAGGGATGGGGGAAAGAAATAGAAAGCATTGAGGATGGGCCTGGGGGCTCTTGTGGGAAATTCCCCCCATCTCCTGTACCATCTCTTACCTAGTCTTCTTTTTCTAGCTGACTGGCCTCACCTCCTCTGTCTCCGACATGATCCTTGAACACCTCTTCAGTCAGGTACTGGGGAGCAGGTGGAGTCACGGCAGCTCAGGGGAGTGGAGGGAGTAGCAAGGGCAGGATGAGGGAAGACGGGCCAAGGACTCCTGGGGCATCTGTTGGATGCCAGCTTCCCTTTTTAGCCAGAATCTTTCCTTCCTTTTCTCTCAACCTCCCTCTTTTCCAGGAAGAGTTGTCAGGTAGCTCAGAGCTGGTGCAGCAGTATCGAAACATCATTGTGCATGCCCCCAACCTAGAGAACATTGAGCTCTTCTGGAACAGCTTCAACAAGTAACTAAGGGGAGAGGGAGAGGGAGAGGAGGGAAGAGAGAAAGGGAGGGAGAGAAAGAGGGGGAGAGAAAGAGAGAGAGGGAAGGAGGGGGGGAGAGAGAGAGACAAGGAGAGAGAGGAGAGAGGGAAGGAGACAGAGGGGG
>NW_025397175.1:0-2470 GCF_016433145.1 Gracilinanus agilis | reverse complement strand
TCTTTCTTTCTTCCCCCCTGTCTCTATCATTTTAACTTTTTGTCTTTGTCTCTGTTGTTTTCTCTCTGTCATTGATTCTGTTTCTCGTTGTCTCTCCTGCTATTCTGGTTCTTCATGTTAGGCGATATTTTTGACATGTAAAGGAGATATGAGCAAGTCATGCTCATTGTAAGAAAGCTAAAACATATTGAGAAATTTTCTAATATGTGAGATAAGCAAACTTTTTTTCATTCTTTTAGATTGAATTAAAAAATAAATCGAGTATTTTGATAATTTGAATTTCACTGATAAATGTATCAATTAACAAGAATTTACTAAGCATATACTCTGTTTCAGGTACTGTGAACATCTGCCACTAAAGATTATTAACTATGAGGATAGAGATGACTTTCTCAGAAAGACATTTAGGAGAATCATTTTGGTAGCTGAATTGATAATATAAGGAGTTTTGAGGGAATTGAGTCATGGAGGCTAAAAAGAAGAATAATTCAAAAAAATCCAGATAAACTGTCTGGAGGACCTTTTCTATTAAAAAAAAATCATTACCCTTGGATTCCAAAGTCAAGCTTTTGTGTCTGACTTCTAAGTCCCACAAATTATGGATTTTGGCCATGGCCAACAATACAAGATAGAAAGTTATGTCAAAGAAGATGTACCGCCTTTGTAAAATTGGAAATGAGGAAGCCCTTTTAATGTCTGTTTTTATATGAATTAAGCATATATGTTGTGGTTTGTGTCAATAATTATTATGGGTTTTATTAGTTATATAGTACAGGACTAATAATGACTTCTTCTGTATGAAAGACCAAGATGACCAGTAGTTATGTCTTTAATTTCACCATACATATCCACTTTGTGTCTCCAAATATTCTTCAATAAATTTAGATATAGATGTTTATATTTTGTAATAGCATGACCCTTTCATGACCTGGTATTACATATAATAAAAACATACTGTTAGCAAACATTCGCTTTCAAATTAAACCAAAGGTAGACAAGAAGGTAATCACTCTTCTTTGTCCCCCAAATACATCCAAATCTCAATCAAAAACAGATGAGTACTGGGTCTTGTACTCACATTATTAGATGATTGTTTACTGATCTCCCTGCAATGAGCACTACCCTTAATTATGTAACTGATTTTCTTAAAGTCCATGGATGATCATGGCAATCACTTAATCAATAAATTCCAGTGGCTCCCTATTGACTTCATGATGAAATATAAAATCCTTTTTTGGTAGTCAAAGCCATTCCCAATCTTTCCCTTATTTCTTTTTCCAATTGTTTTACAGCTCACTCCACGTCTTCTATTCTGTGATCCACTCACACTGATCTCTTTGCTGTTTCTTGAACAAGATCTCAGTTTGACATGAGGTCACTGGTCCTATTCCAAATGAAGAATGAACAACATTGCCTAATCTCAGTGAACATCAACTTGGTGAACATCAACTAGATCACATTTGTCATTTTAGTAATGTGGCATGACCACCATTCCTACCCTCATGAAATATCTATATTTTGGCTTGGAGTCATTTTAGGATAGTCTATTATTTGATTCACCTTCTGAAAGTTGAAATAAACATGAGGGAAAATTAAGACATTATATATTCTGATCTGAGAGAGATTATGATCCAGTCATCTATTTAATCTAATTCCCATGTCACCCTTGTTCCGTACTTCTGAAAAAAAAATCTATGGTCTATTTCCCCAAATTTTTGTCTGTTTCCTCTTCCTCCTACCCCATCCTATGGTTTTCTGTAGTATATTCCACTGGCAACATCCCATCTATTTGTACATAGGTACAAATTAATCTTTACCACATGGCTTTCATTCATATACCCCCACTGTATTTATAGTTCCTTACATGAGTTTGCTTTCATCACATAATTCCTGCCCCAATTATCCTCCTTTACCTATCAAGTTTCTTTTTTTTTTAACATTTATAGAGATCCAGCAAAGAAAAATTAGGAAATTATAATGCAGATGGAAGGTGATTCAAGATGGAATGGAGCCATGAAGTTTCAGAGAGAAGAGAGTATCCACGAGAAGGTAATCACCATGGTTTATATCAAATACAGGGAGGTCATGAAGAAAGAGAATTGGGAAAAGGTCATTTTATTTGGCAGTGGAGAAATCATTGATAACTTTGGAAAGAGAAATTTCATATAAATTATGAAGTCAGAAACTATATTGTACAGGGTTTCTAAGAGTCTGAGAGGGAATAGAGTGGAGGCATATAATTTTGTAAAGTATAGATATTTATTATAGGTGCTCTTTTTTTTCATTGTGAATTTTTTTTAATTATAAAGACATTATATTGTCTTTCTTCTATTCTACAATGGGAAAAAAGAGGGTCTATAATATCTATACTTTACAAAATTATTAAAGAAAAAAGAAAAGGAGCTTTATCTACAAATAATATTGATAGTTTTTTATATTTGTTTTATTTATATTTATTTTTATTTTATAT
>NW_025397174.1:0-8399 GCF_016433145.1 Gracilinanus agilis | reverse complement strand
AGAGAGAGAGAGAGAGCCAGAGAGAGAGAGAGAGAGAGAGAGAGAGAGACAGAGAGACAGAGACAGAGAGAGACAGAGACAGAGAGACAGAGACAGAGACAGAGAGACAGAGACAGAGACAGAGACAGAGACACAGAGACAGACAGAGAGAGAGAGACAGAGACAGAGAGAGACAGAGACAGAGAGACAGAGACAGAGACAGACAGAGACACAGAGACAGACAGAGAGAGAGACAGAGACAGAGAGAGACAGAGACAGAGAGACAGAGACAGAGACAGAGACAGACAGAGACACAGAGACAGACAGAGAGAGAGACAGAGACAGAGAGAGACAGAGACAGAGAGACAGAGACAGAGACAGAGAGAGAGAGAGAAAGAGAGAGACAGAGACAGAGAGAGACAGAGAGACAGAGAGAAATAAATTAGAAATGATCATGTCCAGGTTATGAAGGACTTTTGAGTGTCAAAAAGATTTTATATTTGATCCTGGAGATGATAGGGAGCCATTAGAGTTTATTGAGGTGGTGGGAGCAGGAGAAATAGAGCTGTGTGTGACATGCTCAGACCTACACTTAGTTATTATTTTAGGAAGATCACTTTATAGCTGAGTGAAGAGAATGAACTGGAACAGGGAAAGACTGGAGGACAAGAGACGTATTGTAATGGTCTTGACATGAGATGATGAGGGTCTATCCTGGGGTGGTGGCAGTATCTTATCAGAGAAAGGAGAATATAAGGGTACAACAAACAAGACTCAGCTACATATTTGTTATTGGGAGTGAAAGAGAGTGAAGATGACACCCAACTTGCCAGCCTCAGTGACTGGGAGTTTGGTGCAGGGTAATAAGGAAGTTCAGAGAGGATCAGGGTTTGGGGGCAAGATAATGTTCAGTTTGAGTCCTGGGTGAATATAAGGTATCTACAGGATATCCAGTTCAAGTTGTCCAACAAACAGTTGAGGATGTGTCAGAAAAGAGATTGGAGCTAGACAAATAGATCTGACTGCATGGAGATGATCACTGGTCATCACATGGTCATCACATGGTCATCACATGGTCATCAGATGAAATAGAAAGGAAGAAGAGGAGAGCCAGGTCAGAGCCAGCAAAGGAACCTGAAAAGGAGCAGTCGGATAGATAGGATGAAAACTTAGGCTAGAATGCTGCCATGAAACTCTACAAGAAAGAGAATATCAAAGAGAAGAGGATGATAAACAGTGTTGAAGGCTGGTCAGATATCAAATAAGGTGGAGCCTTTAGTTTTGGCAGCAGCTTGAGACTCAGGTCCCTGAGTCAATTGAGCCTCAGAGTTCCAACTTCCTTCCCCTTCAGGGAAAGAATTAGCCTAGCATATATGAGTGTTGTGGGAAACTCTAATAGATATTAATCCTATCACAAATGGATTACATAAATGGTTTATAAACCTTAATAAAACTTTCTCTGTCATTTATTACAACTGTATTATTGAGTTTTTAGACTTTCCCCTATTTTACAGACCCAAAAATGAGGACCAAAAGGTAAAGGGACTTGCCCAAAGTCACATAGGTGCTTAGAAACTGAGCCAGGTTTTGAACTAAGATTTTTAGACACTAATCAGCTACTCTTTCCACCACAGAGTCTTTGGTCAAGAATAATGATAATTGACTTTTCTATAGATTTTTTTAAACCTTTACCTTCTATCTTATAGTAGGCAGAAGAATGGTAAGGGGTAGACAGTTGAGGTGGAGTGACTTGCCCAAAGTCACACATCTAGGAAGTGTCTGAAACCAGATCTGAACCCATGACCTCCTATCTCTAGATCTGACTCTATCCACTTAGGCACCTACCTGTCCATCTACAGCCTTTTTAAGAGTCAATGTGATCCAGTGACTAGTCTTGGAGTCAGGAAGACTTGGGTCCATATCCTGCCTCTGACATGAACTAGCTGTATAACTGTGGGCAAACTACTGAATTTTTAAGTGGCAACTCTCTATGACCATGAGTTACAGATAAGTTGCCAAGGTCCATCAGTGGAGAAAGCTTCCATACTAGGAGTTCCTCCCAGGAATGAAATCCTAGGTCCATACTCCTTCCCCAAAACAGGCTATTTCCAGATTTGCAAAGGACTTTTCTATCGTTATCTCTTTGTTTGTTGCTTATAACAACCTGTGATATAAGTACAATGAACATTAGCAGCCCCATTCTACAGATGAAGGAACTGAGGCTCAGAGAAGTTGCCCTGGAATGGCCATATGGTTAGTGAGTGACTAAATCAGGATTCAAACCCCGACTCAGTACAATACTCATCACAAATCATCGCAAGGCTCCATTTCCAAGAAAAGAGAAAATGCAACCAGGCACACATCCACGATTTAGCTGGTACCCAGAGCCCAGTCTGCTCTGCTGTAATCACCCTTCTCTGCCTGAAAAATGGAGGCATAGAGCTGTCAATAGAAAACGTATGGCTTGGCTCTGGAGCTGTGAAGTGAGGGGAAGATTATTTAGATAAACGGGCTAATCGGACAGAAATGGTACACAGTTGTAAATGTCAATGAGCCGGATGCGTTAATTCCTGGCTTAGGGAGTAGCATTCATCTGCACAAACTAGGATGTTTATGTGAAAGTACCACCAGCAGGATCACCTCTGAGGCCAGAGTGGGAGAAGTAAATAGGGTCTGGGGGCCCTGGGTGAGGGAGAGCTGTCCCCATGAAATGCAGTTAGTTTGGGAATGCTGATGAGTTTTATATAAAAGTCCCAAGACTTGGTCGCCAACCATAAATAATTATTTAGTGGATAATAAGGCAAGGCTAGAAATATCATAGCTTTTATATTGGAGTTGATATCTAACAAATTGCAGCCATCTGCTAAGAAAATCTAAAGGGTGTCATGAGCTTTGGAATATCAGGAATGATCCATGGAGGAAGGGCCGATTTTCTTTGTAAAATTGGAAAAGATTAAAAGGGAAAAAAGGGAAAGACAGCTTTTAAGTCTCGTGCACAGTTTTTATCTTCTCTAAGGTGAGGACTAATCATCCCAAAATGTAACTAAGGCTAATTTTCTCTCCCGCTCTGAATGACCTTCTATCTGCCATTAACTTATCTGAGCTCCAGTTACCTTACATATAAAATGAGGGGATTGCCCTTTTTGCTCTAGTTTTATGTCTTATGAAGATCTTCTCCCCCTTTCATATTTTGTATCCTCTAATAGCAAGCATGTAAGCCTATGACATAACTGGAAAGTTCTGTGGAGAAGCTGATTGACTTATCCAGAGCCATAGAGCTAGGAAGTGTCATTTATTTATTTTTAGAGCTAGGAAGTGTCATTTATTTAGATTTGCAGCCAGGAATGTCTGACTGTTTCATACTCACTGATCTAGCTCTGGAAGGTATCTCAGATGCCATCTAATACAAAATCCTTCCCCCTCCCCACACACACTCATTTTACTTATTTAAATAAATAGGCTAGTCAGATAGAAATGGTATACAGTTGAAATATCAATGAGCTGGATGCATTACTTCTGGACTCATGGAATGGGTTAAATGATGTGCTTAGGGTTTGAAGGTAGAATATGAATCCAATTCGTTTTACTCCAGAGTGCTTCCTACACAATATTCCTACCCACACAGTTGTCCTTGGAAAAATCTTGTGGATGGTGTTGAATTGCTTGAGAGACCTTAGTGTTTCACGGGTGCTCTTTTAAAGGAAGAAATGAAGATCACTGTACATCTTTCTAGAGAAGGTAACCATGAGCATGTCACCCAATTTCACTACTCTCAATTTTATCATCTGCAAGAGGTAGATGGTAAAGAAGAAAAGAGTAACAAATAATAAAACAAATAATAGGCAGTAGCATAAAGATGCTCAAATTTGTAGGGCTGTGAAATGTAGGTTTTTATTAACCATAAGTTTAATCATTACATGATTGACCAAAAGATGTAAAGAATACAAGATCCCACTGTACTGACTGCGCATTATTTAGGAAAAAAAAATTGGTCTCAGAGCAAACCTCCACCTTGATGGTTCTCCTCTTACAGAGCATCTCCCATGAAGTAGAAGTCAAAGTTATGCAAGTTTCTTTAAGGATAGAACAGAAATAACCTTGTGCTATGACCATGTGATTATCACCATAAAGAGAAGCATAAAATCCTTTCCAAAGGGATTCCTCACTATCATGGAGGTCTAGCACAGACTCCAAGTTAAAAAAAGGGTGCTCTAAAGATGACGAGGACCGCCATATTTCTTTCTTTGTGGATGATATTGTGCTCATCACATTAAAACTCAGAACATTGTAAGGTTTTCTGGATGAGTTCCATAATCACTGAAAAGAGTTGAACCTAACTCTCCATACAGGAAAAATCAAGTAGATGCAGAATACATGTTGCCCAGGTAATGATATGTAGTTAAATGGATGGCATATAGAGTTCTGCCATCAATATAGATAGATATACCTCTATTAATCCATTTTTATAAATAGATATATCTATCTTGTGTCTAGATGGATAAATAAATAGATGGATGGATAGATAGAAAGAAGTATGAATGGATAGATAGATGATAGATCAATAGATAGGTAGAGATATCTTGGACAGATGTTATAAATGCATGACCCTCAAAATGACTATGAAGAGAAGAAAAATTTGAATTGCCTTTGGGACAATGCCAAGTTTCTCCAAGAAGCATAGGGGTATTTGTTTTGAGCACCAATATCCTTCAGCAATGGTTGAAAGCCATTGTACACTATAATCTCTGCAGTGTTAAAGTTCAAAATCTCTCAGAGAAATGGAGAGACATATGGTGGATGCAAGCAGTTAAGCAATACATTACAAACAAGTATCTACTAAGAAATGGGATAGAGTAAGTTATTAGATAAATTATGACCAGAGAAAAATATGAGTGAGGCACATGTGAAGGAATTGTGGGTATTGAGTGAACAATACTGACTATCAGGCGACCCAATTCCGGAGCTATTTCAGATCCCTTACTATTTAATTATGAGTCTAGTCCAGTTTCTATCTTGTGAGAACTTTATTCAATAATGGAAATCGTGAAAAGACTTTATTTCATTGTTTGAACCCAGAGCCCTCCAGGCTGGAAAGCTGAACCATCTGTTGCTTGGAGATTCTTTACTAAAGACCTAGGTTGTGTTGACCTGAAACCCAGTCAGATCCAAGGACTGATGCAAGGAGTTTGCTCACAATTATACATCTCATGCCAAAATGTCTTATCTGAAAGCTGGCCCATTATTGGTCAATCAGTTACCATTTCCATTTCCCTTTGAATGAATACAAATGCTTGGTGGGGGTGCAGAACATGTCTTTTTCTGATTTCAGGGAATTGTACCTGTGTTCGCTCTCCCCAACCCTATTTGTAAAGTCCCTAATCTTTCCTCCAATTAAAATTCAGATTGCCCAATGCATCCTAATTTATATCCTGTTAATTGTTTTCTTTTTATGCACAAAAATCTGTCTCCCTCTGTATTCAGAGTCTAGTGCCAAGCTGAGGAGGCTTGACCCTGATTTGTTGTTATGCAATTGGCATGCATTGCTTAATAAATGGATATGATTTGAAGCTCAAACTTGTGCATATAGTTAAAGATAATATATAGAAAGGAAACAGGAAGTGGGAGGTCTTTTATAAGGGATGAAAGGAATGCATATGGTAGCCAGGTTTAGAAATGGGCTAAAATGGGACTTTAGGTCTAGTTCCAGGCAAGATAAACATAAAACAAGAACAGAATTGGTGGGGAGGATAATCTTAATCACTGGACAGTAGGTTTGCACCATTTATATCCATGTTATGTAAAAATAACCTGAGGAAGACCTGTAGTAAATTAAGATGCCAAAGGAATCCATAATACAA
Organism: Gracilinanus agilis; assembly: GCF_016433145.1. Lineage (NCBI taxonomy): Eukaryota > Metazoa > Chordata > Mammalia > Didelphimorphia > Didelphidae > Gracilinanus > Gracilinanus agilis. Next base: position 2,562 of record NW_025397174.1, on the reverse strand, counting down.
AAGACATTAAAATACCTTGAATTCTAGTCCAACTCTTTCATTTTATAGTGCTAATCTCAGCTCTACCAATAAAATTCTGTGTGACCTTGGACAAGTAATTTAACCTTTCTGCCAAGGAGAAGCTGGAAGGAGAGGGTGTCATTAAAAGAACTTGGCAGATATCCAAAAGATAAGCCAGCATGTGCTTCTCATCCAGTTCATTATAGAATCCAGCTCATTTGTTGATTCTCAGTGTCTGACTGTCAAAGAGAGCTATACTTCCTGGTCATTTCCAAGCCATTCTGATTCTACTCTGATCATTATCCTAAATGTCTCTCCATCAAAATTTTGGATTCTGATCCTGGAACATTCTTGAGTTGACATAAAGTTTTATGTTTATCTTGCCTGGAACTAGACCTAAAGTCCCATTTTAGCCCATTTCTAAACCAGGCTACCATATGCATTCCTTTCATCCCTTATAAAAGACCTCCCACTTCCTGTTTCCTTTCTATGTATTATCTTTCACTACTAGAATAGAAGCTCCTTGAGGGAAGGGACCATCTTGCTTTTTTATATTTGTATCCCCAGCATTAAGTACAGTGCCTGGTATATAGTAAGAGCTCAATATCAATAAATGCTCAATCATTCATTTAGGGTTTTATATAGCAGAAATATATGGATCTAATCAATGACACATAACACTCAGTGACTTTACCTATATAATAAAAGAGGATGCATTAGAGAATTAAAACCTATTCTAATTCTAACAATCTATGAATGCAGCATTTTTTCTGGTCCAACAAATAAAGTACATGCTGTTTAATAGAGACCTTTAGGTGTAGAAGTGCATCAGTAATGGATAAAGCAAAGTTGTCTTTAATTAACACATCAATTGTGTGTACGTAGATACTTCTAAAATATCAAAATAATCCTTTAATTCTCTTTAGTCAGTGAAACCTTCCCCTTGTGATCTTGTTGCCACTATTCTGCGCTTAGCAAACCTTCTTTTTCCAAGCTAAAACAAAGGTTAATTTCAGCCCAGACCTTGTTCAGAAAATCATGAATTCTAAATAAGTGAAGAAAGAATAAATAGAATTTCCCTATACTTTTGCCAGGATTAGCTCATTCATTATCAAAGTTACTAGTCCAAAGGATTTTACCACAATGAGATAATATTATTCACTCAGCATTCAACCAATGTCAGTTAAGTATCTGTTAAGTTCCCAGCATTTGATTTTGGAGAGATATATAGTTAAGATAAGACAGATCCTGCTTTCATGAAACTTACACAGTACAGGGATAAAGTACAAACATGGCCAGAAATCCATCCTCAGTCTAGTGTTTTTTTTACATAATCACTGTCTTGGATAAGGGAATAAATGAGAAACTTGTAAAATATGAAGATAACACAAAACCAGGGGGATGATGGGGGGAGGAGGTATGGGAAAGGAAAGGCTGATTTCTTTCCTGGCCTCTGAAGGGACTTGCCATTGGGAGGGGCCCCCTCCCCCATCTTGGAGGAGGAGGCTATGGGTGGCTGGAGCCCTTGTTTAATTTACACTATGGCCCTCTGGCTGGGGCTTCTGGAGCCCTGCTTGACTAAAGCCATGGGCAGAGCAAATAGTCTAGCTCATTAAGCTAGATTTCTTACTCTACCCTCTTTCTCATTTCTCTACTTTCACTCTTTCCCTCTATTTTGTAAATAAATTGCTATAAAGTCATTCTGATTTGAGTAATAATTTCAGCAACCACATTTTTATATATTTAATCCAACCTTTAATTTTTAACCCTTACAGAGGGAAGAGTGAAAGTGTAAATGTAGATAAAGAGACAGATTCCTAACAAGTCTACTAGCCTTTTTCCAGGTGAAGACTGGCTCAGTCCGGTAGGGGCTTCCCCAAGACTCTGTCTCCATGGATTTCCTGGTAATCCTCAGCCAGAAGTCCTGGTGGTATCTTTAGCCAGGGTTCTAGCAATGCAGCCTCCTTCAAAGGCAAGGCAGGAATCTCAGCCACTCACCCAACAAGCTGACGCAGGATCCAGGGAAAATTCTCCTTCAAGCCAGGAAAGGAATCTCCAGAACCAATCTCTCTAAACACCAGGAAGGGAATGAATGCTTGACTATGCTGGTCTCTTCTTTTATGCTTCTTTTTCCACATCACTTCCTGTCTCTCCTCCTTCTTCACAAAAAACAATGGCAGTCTTTTAATTTGCCTAGCACTGCCCAAGAAGTAGAGGAGCAGTGGCCTTTGGAGGTGTGAGCTTTCTCTAGTAAGTGACTCAGAATTCTCATACTTATGCTAAGTAGGGTACTTAGTTCTTGATTTGATTAGCTAAAAATAGACAAGGGGAAACAATCCTATCTTCACAGATACAAATGCAAAATCCTATATTTGGGTTAAAAAAAACTTTATAAGTATAGATTAAGGGCAAGGTAGCTAGAAATATGTGCTTTGGGGAAAAAACCTGTTGATTTTCAGGTAGTATAAACTTAATATCATGTGACATAATAGCCATAAAAACTAATAATATTTTGGGATAAGTATATCCCCCAATATAAAATAATAATAATAATAATAATAT
>NW_025397173.1:0-1397 GCF_016433145.1 Gracilinanus agilis | reverse complement strand
GAGAGAGAGAGAGAGAGAGAGAATGAAATTAAGACAGTTGAGGGTTTCTGAAATAAGAAAGATAAAGATCATTTCATGTGTCAAGAATTTGTCAGGTTCTTTTGAATAGTTCTAAAGTAAAAAGAAAAAAAAGGAAAGTTATAGGAAGATGGGAATTGTTACTACACATCTTTAAAATAAGTTTTATTTTTTATTTTTTATTTAAAAATTTTTATTTAATTAATTGATTTAGAATATTTTCCCATGGTTACATGATTCATGTTCTTTCCCTCCCCTACTCTTACCCCCTACCATAGCCAACAAGCAGTTCCACTGGGTTCTACATGTGTCATTGATCAAGACCTATAAAATGAGTTTTATTGAAAATCATAGTTGATCTTTTGAAATACCAATACTATATGAGCTTTAGAAATGCTGATATTGAAATGCTACCATTAGCAGTTAGAGAACAAAGATTTGATTTGGTCAAAATATGTCCTGGATTAGGGATGCCCCTTTATTAGGGATTATGGTAAATTGGAGCCTCAAAGAAGGAATTTTCCACTTTAAAATTTTGGCTGTAGATTAACTGAAAATCTTAGCCTTTATGAAGAACTTAAAATACTTGAGTCTTGTAAAAAATAACACTGAATAATTACCATTTAGAAATTTAGATCCAGGTGTAATTTTGGTCTTGGTTTTATTTTTATTGAGACAATTATGGTAAGTCAGACTACTATTTTGCACTACAAAGTTTTAAACCAAATTACCTCAGTTTATCAACTTGCTAACATAACATAAATGTAATAATTCCTAGGATTAGAAAGTACTATTAGAAAAGTAAACTTTTATTTGATTGTCTCAAGTTATAGTCTTAATTGTTCAAGGATTGATGTAAATATGTTATTTTTAAAAATTTGGTTTATATCCCTACCCATTACACCGCATTGCCTTACTTCTCAGTGAGCTACATAGTGAAGTTGGATAAGCCTCTGCTAATCAAAACCACCTTTCAGAATCATTGGTAAGGAAATTCTTGCCAAACAGAGTGATTAACATTGGCCTTGCCCCATACTATGTATTAAAACTTTATGAAAGTTGGCTATTTTGATCTCCACTGTTCTATTTTGTTCCTTAAATTGTGCAAATTAAGAATCATTTTTACCTCTCTTTTTGTTCTGTGAAAATTCTCAAGGACTTCAGACTAGTCATGCCCTGCCAGCAACTGATCAAATACCTTAGAGCTTTTCTTTTTGAGTCATAAATCAGTCTTCCACTCAGAATCTTAAAGTAAAAGATTGCAAAAGCAATGACTTATAAATATTTAGTCAACATAATTAGCCTAGGATACCTTAGGATAACCTAATTATAATAGGAAACATTTGTAATTTTGAATTGGTAAAGATATATATATATAT
>NW_025397172.1:0-2256 GCF_016433145.1 Gracilinanus agilis | reverse complement strand
TTATAATTTTAGCATATTTATAGGAATATATACAGCATGTATATATAATATAAACATAGTATATTTATAATACATATACTATAATTTTAGTATATTTGTACTAATACATAGTGTACATATACAATAAATATAGTATATTTATACTGCATATAGTATAATTTTAGTATATTTATAGCAATATATACAGTATGTATATGTATATTTAGAATACATGTACTGTACTTTTAGTATATTTATAGTACTGCATATAGTGAATATATAATAGAGTATATTTATAATGCATATACTATAATTTTATAACATAGCATATATATACAGAAAGCATATATTTATAGTATGTACAGTATTGGTTTGTAGCGCATGTACATTCAAGTATAGTACATATGGTACCGTACTTCTAAGACACCCCAACGTTAATTTATTAGGCTCTTTAGTTTATCTAATCATACTCTTTTAGAGCAACCCTGGATTTTATTGAATAGGAGGTGACATGGTTATACCTGTATTTTAGGAAAATCATTTTGGAAACTTTGCAGGAAATGAATAGGAGTAGGGAGAGCCTTGAGGGTAAAGAATCCAGTTAGAAATCTATTGCTGGGGCAGCCAGGTTCAAGCCAGACATGAAGATGGAAGGTCCTGGGTTCAAATATGACCCCAGACACTTCCTAGCTGTATAACCCTTGGCAAGTCACTTAAGCCCCATTGCCTAGCCCTTTCTGCTCTTCTGCCTCAGAACTGATACCCAGTATTGATTCTAAGATCAAAGGTAAGGGTTAAAAAAAAAGTTCTATTGCTGTAGTTTACGTGAGAGGGAATGAGATTTTTAAGCTAGGGTTATGAGTATATGTGTAAAAACAAGTAGGGCTTATGTGAGAAATGTTCTAGAGAAAAACAAAATTTTAAAAATTGAAAAACGAAATTATAAGATTTGACAACTAATTGAACATATGGGGTGATCAGCAGAGAAAGGAGTCAAGGATAACACTGAAGTCGAGAGCTTAGGATTCTGAAAGATGATAGTGCTCTTCCCAATAAGAGAGGTAAGTTTGGGGAGGAAAATAATTCTGTACTGGACTTGTTGAGTTGTTGAGAACCTGCTATTTGAAATGTCCAATAGGCAGTTGGTGATTTAGGACTGGGAGAGAGAATAGGGCTGTACAAAAAGATTTGGGAATTATCTTCATTGAAAGGATATTCAAACCCATGGCATCTGATGAGATGATGAATGGAGAGATTATAAAAAGAAAAGGAAGTCCTGGACAGAATGTGCAGGGATACCCACAGTTAGTAAGCATGCTATGCCTGAAGACACAGTAAAGACACTAAGGAAAAACCAGCCAAGCAGTAGGAGGAAAATCAAGAGAGGGATGTCAGGAAAACTCAGAAGAGGAGTATCCTGGAGGGGAAATTGTCTCACAGTGTCAGATGATGCAGCAGAAAGGTTAAGGAGGAGGATTAAGAAAAAGACCATTAGAATTGACAGACAAAAAGTCATTGGTGACTTTGAGAGAACAGTTCAGTTTCGGTTGAATAATGAGGTCAAAAGTCAGATTACAAAGGGTTTAAAAGAATGAGAAGGCAGGAAGTGTAGGCTGAGTTGAGATGGCTTTTTCAAACATCCATTCATTCCCCCTCAAATCAAATCCCTGGGAGATGGGAGATCAAGAAGAAATAAGTCAAAGTCCCTCCCCTAACATATACTGGCTGTGTAACTACGGACAAGTCTCAGTGCCCCAAGCAGCTCTCCAAAACTTTAATTTACAAAACAGTTTCATATACATGTATTTGTGGAGAGAATTTCCAGGGACTTTTTTTTTTGAAAAATATGAAGGCAGGGGAAATACCAGAGCAGACTTGGCATCACAGACCAGGACATTTTTTTTAAAAAATATCAAATGCCCATTTTAGATAATACAATTTCTAAACTAGAAGGAACCTGATATTCCATCATAAGCTTACACATATTAAATCTTCTCTTGAAAACCAAAAATGCCTCTATCCCAAGGGTTATCAAATTGGTTCAGATCACCGGGGCCCTTGGCAGTCTGGTGAAATCTATGGACCCCTTCTCAGGACGATGCTTTCAAATGTACAAAATAGAATGCATAGGATGACAAAGAAAGCCCAGTATGTTGCAATTCAGTGATCGAAATACACTGTAAAAAGAAAAAAGTTAATAGATCCCAGATTTAATTAGATCAATTGGTTTTATATATATGTGTGTGTATATATATATACATATACATATATATGTAT
>NW_025397171.1:0-7057 GCF_016433145.1 Gracilinanus agilis | reverse complement strand
GAGAGGTTAAGAGCTGCTTCTTACTCTGCCGCCATCTTAACCCGGAACCTAACACTCCTATTTTGACCCCTGTTATGATCCACACCTTTTCTTATTGAAAAACATTGTAGCACTTAATGAGTTAACAGCTTTTTTTCACTCAGCAGAGTAAACCTGCAGCTGTGGGTATATCTAACTGCTCCAGGCATTCGAAGGTCATGGAGTGGCAAGCTCAGGCAATATAACTTTTAGATAAAGTGAGGCTCATTTTTAACTTTGAGACTTTTTCTCGTCCAGCATTATCTTCTTAGGAAAATTATTTGTAAAACTGTAACTTTATTGTACTTTGATATATGACATAATTTGTGTTTCTGCACAAACGTGAAGTTTTGGAGTGGGGTTCTTTTGTGTGAAATGAGTCTTGAAGTATATATAATAAACTCCATGCAGCAAGAGACAGAGCTGGAAGCATGAACTAAAAGATCTTCTGTGTGTCCTTACTTCTTATCAACTAAGCCGTCATTATCAAATTATCTGGAGATGATAGATAGATCTCGAGAATTCACCAACTAAGAAGAAATTGATACAGCAGTTCTCCATTTTGGCTGCTCAAAGGAATAATAAACTAGAGGAGTTACATGTGAACTGGAAAGACCTCCAGGAACTGATGCAGAGTGAAAGGAGCAGAGCCAGAAGAACACTGTACACAGAGACTGATATACTATGGTAAAATCGAATGTAATGGACTTCTGTACCAGCAGCAATGCAATGACACAGGACAGCTCTGAGGGATTTATGGTAAAGATGCTACCCACATTCAGAGGAAGAACTGCATGAGTGGAAACACAGAAGAAAAACAACTGCTTGAACACATGGGCTGAGGAGGACATGATTGGGGATGTAGACTCGAAACTACCACACCAATGCAACTAACAACAATTTGGAAATAGGTCTTGATCAATGACACATGATAAAACCAGTGGAAATGTGCGTCGGCCATGGGAGGGGGGGAGGTCGGGGGTGAAGAGGAAAGTAAGAGCATAATCATGTAACCATGTTAAAAATGAATATTAATAAAATGTTTTTTAAAAAAATTTTGAGTTCCAGATTCTCTCCTTCTCTCCCACCCCTCCCCACCCACTGAGAAGGCAAACAATATATTAATTATATATGTGAAATCATGCAAAACATGTACTCTGTTAATTTTTAATGATTCTTATTCTCTCACTCACCTGAACAAGTGCTTCCTGGAACTTCTTTCCTGGGTATCCATGATTCTTCTCCTTGCTCCAACTCAGAGTTCACATCAGGTTTAGAAACTGGAAGCCCTGCTCATGGAGGAAGAGATAAGCCTTGGATGTTTGTGGCTGCTACAAAGAATCATTTTAAAGTTCAAGTATGAACCTTGTTTTTAAGGAAGAGGATATAATATGAAGAATCTAAGGAACATGTTCTGAGGAAGAGACACATCAGGAAATTATCCTTTGTTCATAAAGAAAATTACCTAATTTACCTACCAGGGGACTCAGATAATTAAGTTGAGGAGAGAAAGGGGTTTTTTTTGGATGGAATAGGGGTAGAGGGGAGAAGAATAGAGAGACAATGAGAGAGAAGTGCATGTCTCAGGTCCAACACAATGACATTTCTCTGGGAACAGGGAATAGAAACAATTTGTTCCTAAGCCCTGAGAAGGTTAAGTATTTATGACTCATGAACCCCCAAGCCAAAAATTAATTACACTCTTCAATGGTATTTTGGGTTTTAACTACTTAAGAGCCAAAGATACCCAAAGAAGAAGTTGTTCTTACCCAGCAAAACCAAGTTCCTATACTTCTCCAACATCAGGTCTTTGTATAGGTCTTTCTGAGAAAGATCTAGTTGCCTCCACTCCTGAGTGAAGTCCATGACTACATCTTTAAATGCCATAGATTCCTGAAACATAAAATATTTTTTAAATAATTTTTATTTTTTAGAAAAGTTATCATGGTTACATGATTCATGTTCTTACTTTCCCTTTCACCCCCCGACCTCCCCCCACTCATAGCCGAAGCGCATTTCCACTCAAGACCTATTTCCAAATTGTTGATAGTTGCATTGGTGTGGTAGTTTCAAGCCTACATCCCCAATCATGTCTGCCTCAACCCATGTGTTCACGCAGTTGTTTTTCTTCTGTGTTTCCATTCCTGCAGTCCTTCCTCTGAATGTGGGTAGCGTTCTTTTCCATAAGTCCCTCAGAATTGTTATGGATCATTGCATTGTTGCTAGTACAGAAGTCCATTACATTCTATTTTACCACAGTGTATTGGTCTCTGTGTACAATGTTCTTCTGGCTCTGCTCCTTTCACTCTGCATCAATTCCTGGAGGTCTTTCCAGTTCACATGGAATTCCTCTAGTTTATTATTCCTTTGAGCACAATAGTATTCCATCACCAACATATACACAATTTGTTCAGCCATTCCCTAATTGAAGGACATACCCTTGTTTTCCAGTTTTTTGCCACCACAAAAAGCGCAGCTATAAATATTTTCGTACAAGTCTGTTTATCTACGATCTCTTTGGAGTACAAATCCAACAATGGTATGGCTGGATCAAAGGGCAGACAATCTTTTATAGGCCTCTGAGCATAGCTCCAAATTGCCATCCAGAATGGTTGGATCAGTTCACAACAGCAATGCATTAATGTCCCAATTTGGCCACATCCCCTCCAACATTCATTACTCTCCCCTTCTCTTATCTTAGCCAATCTGCTAGGTGTGAGGTGATACCTCAGCATTATTTTGACTTGCATTTCTCTAATTATTAGAGATTTAGAATACTTTCTCATGTGCTTATTGATACTTTTGATTTCTTTATCTGAAAATTGCCTATTTATGTCCCTTGCCCATTTATCAATTGAGGAATGGCTTGATTTTTTTATACAATTGATTTAACGCCTTGTATATTTGAGTGATTAGACCCCTGTCAGAGTTTTTTGTTATAAAGATTTTTTCCCAATTTGTTGTTTCCCTTCTGATTTTGGTTGCATTGCTTTTGTTTGTACAAAAGCTTTTTAATTTAGTATAATCAAAACCATTTATTTTACATTTTGTAATTTTCTCTAACTCTTGCTTGGCAACTTCAGAGACGGCCCTAGAAAAAGGGCTAAAATGGCCAGAATTAAGTGAGGTAAACCATATGCTATGGAAATAGTTCCTGCCAATGCTGATGTCTTGGGTGTTTCAAGTCAAGCATTTACTGAGTGTTATAACTACCAATGGCAGCTGGGCTCTGTAATAAGGAATAAGTCAAGGTAGATAGGTGAAAAACTTAGAAAAGTATATTGGAAAATGCAAGCCTGAGCTGAACTTTCTAAGGGCTTTTGGAATGTGGCTGAAAGGTGACAGGGCTTTTGAATTTTGGGACAGTTGGGAGTTTTTGCCACTGGTGGAGGAGCTTTTGCCCTGATCTCACTGGAGAAACCCCTCTTGGACTGCATTTTGAGGAACTACAAATAGGTCTGGATCAGTAGCTTTGGAGGGTGGATCTCCAGGCCTGTGACAGTCTATTGGAGTGACCCAGTGGAGTTTGTGGACCGTACCAACACTCTGGACCCTGGGACAGCTGAGAACATTGTTGGAGCAACCAGTGAGATCCCCAAAACCCTGTCAAGCTTGCATTTAGCCTACTATAGTGTAGTGTAAGTTTTATCTTCCCTGCCCTGATTTCCTGGACCACCTAAACCCCTGTTTCTTCCCTCCTATAGCTGTTAAGAATAGTTTGTTCCATTTCCTATTTGTCCCACCTTATTTTTATTAAAATCCTTTAATGTTACTTCCTATTGTCTCAATATAACCCCAAAGGACTCACAAAAGGTTAATTAGTTGCCCTGGCTAAGTTGTGTGTTTAACTGCCATACCAAGTGTTCCTGTCACCCCCCATTCCCCTATTTCAGCTCTGATGAAAAAGAATTATGAAATAATTTTTCTATCTTGGGGCTAACAGTTTTGTTAAGAAGAAAATAAGAATAATATAGCCCAGTACTTTGTATTTCATATTTCATATTTCTTAGAATATGACTATATACTCAGACCTGGAAGGAATCTCAGAAGCCAACCAATTCAACCCACGCCTGAATAGCAAATTCCTCTATAATCCCCCCAAAGCAGTCATATCAAGAGCTAGAAGGGGCAAGAGGATCTATGAAAAGTTCTTGTTCAATGAGCTCATGAGTCTATGAATAAGGTGAAAATAAAGCTGACAAAGAGAGAAACAAAAAAGTACTATATATAAAAGTGAATTATGATAGGGGAGTGAAACCTATGAGAAGGTGGAAAGAGATGCTATCTTACTTACAGATGAAAGTCACCTCTGACTATGAAAGGAAATTTAAGAAGGAAGATATCAAATATTATTATTATTTGGGGGGTTTTGAGAACAAACCACTGACTTTCAATTTAAAAGTGTTACCCTTTCATTTGCAAACTTTGCAGATTTAAATATTACACTTTAAGTTTCAAAAAGCACATTACATTTGTTAACTCTTTTAGCCCTGAGGACATAACTAGAGAGGGAACATTGTACTAGGACTGACACAAACTAAGTCTAAATCCTGGTTCTGTCATTTATTCTGCCAGCAGTGATACAACCTTTAACAAAATACTTAAGTTCTCTGATCCTCAGATTCCTTATCTGTGAAACATGGGCAGTGACTATCTGGGCAAGTCTCATAATCACTCTAGAGCTCAGCTTCCTCACCTGTAAAATGTCTATAACTAGATGAAATCTAATGACCCTGTTAGCTTTTATATTCTATAATTTCTATCACTAGGAGCAATATATTAGTGTTGTAGGGATGCAGATTTCAGCTTGATATAAACAAATTTCCTAACAATTAGAGCTATCCAAGATTTGAATGAGGACTTTAAAGGTAGGGAGTTCCTCATCACTAGAAGTCTTCTAGCAGAGACTGATATGACTGCTTTGAGGGGATTAAAGAAGAATTTCTTATCCAAGTGTGGGTTGAACAGGATGACTTCTGAGGTTCCTTCCAGGTCTGATACAATATGAGTCATATTCTTTTTTTTTTTAAACCCTTACCGTCCATCTTAAAATCAATACTGTGTATTGGTTCTAAAGCAGAAGAGTGGTAAGGGCTAAGCAATGGGGGTTAAGTGACTTGCCCGATGTTATACAGCTAGGAAGTGTCTGAGGCTGCATCTGGATCCAGGACCTCCCATCTCTGGGCCTAGCTCTCAATCCACTGAGCTACCTAACTGCCCCCTATAAGTCATATTCTAAGAAATATGTACAAAATACTGGGCTAGGCACTAGAATAAAGAGAGATAACTAAAGCAAGATCCCTACCCTCAATTCAACAAACTTTTATAAAGGGACCACTGTGTACAGGGCACTGTGCTAGGTGGTGGAAGAGGTTCAAAGGGAACTTACTCTCAAGTATGAGGTTATGACATATATACAAATAACTGCAGTACATGAGTATGAAGCTGGAGGATGAAAAGGTAATTGCCAGTGGGAAGAGGGGAGATGATGGATAGGTAGGTGCATCTGTTCTTCTGCTTTTGCTTGGAAGTTTGTTTTTTTTTTGATGGGGGTATTGGAGAGTGGGAGGCCATAGAGTGCTGAGCCAAAGGATTGGAGTAGAGAGAGAAAGCACAGTATTATATAGTAAAATTAATAGAGTTAGAATATAGAAATGTGGGTTTCTTTCAGCATTCTTTATATAAAGTCAAATTTGTATAATGCAAATTTATGTAAAGTGAAAACCATATGTACATCATAATTCCTTTTAAACTTGGGTGTCAACAGAGGCAAAGTATCCAAAATGAGGGAGGCAAGAGTAAACAGTTTTACCCAATCAAACACCTGAAATAATGTACTCAGTTTGGGGCAACACCATGTATTATTATGATTAATAAGAGCTAGCTAGCATTTATAATGCTTTAAGATTTGCAAAACACTTTGCAAATATCCTTCATTTCTCATCTTGCTATACTAACTCTGGGACTTCTCTGAGTCCACCTAGCCCCAGGAAACTCATCCCTGGGATAAACTCATCAATATGTAAGATACCATCAGTTTTGGTAACCCACCTCATCACTATTTCTTCAATCCCTAGGATTGGAGGGTGGGGTCATGAATTTCAAAACTTCCATTTAAGGAAGAAGTTTAATTCAGATTTCTCCTCATTTCTCACCTGGCTACTAAAAGCTCTGGGGATTTTTTTATTTCTCTACCATACCCTTGGGTCTTTTCCCTCTCTACCAGACCCCACCCTACATTTTTTACCCTTTTGTGTGTGGTCTTCCACCATTAGATTGTAAGCACCTTGAAGGGAGGGGATTTCTTTTCCCAGATATTTCTACCCTAGCTCTTAGCACAGTGCCAGGCACATAGTAGGCATTTAATAAATGTATATTGACTTTTTCGTTTTATCCTCCAAACAGCCCTGGAAGGTGGGTGTTATTATCATCTCCACTTTACAGATGAGAAGACAGAGTTTAAGTGACTTGTCTAGGACCACATATAACTAGAAAGTGTCTGAGGAAGGATTTGAACTTGGGTCTCTTTATCCCAGGTCCAGTTCTCTATCTAATGTACCACCTACCTGCCCCTTTTATATAAGGTACAATCTTTCAGAACCATGTTCTATTCACAGGTCGCATTCTACCAAGTTTCAGGTCAAATTTATCTTCATGCATTAGTATCTCTAGTTCATCTTGACTGTTAGTTATATTTTGTAGATTTTGACATGAAAAGGTTTTTGACACGAAAAATAACTGTACATCAAAATCCATTCTTCATCTACTTGCCCATTCAAGTCAGGACAATTCTTTTGAGTGGTTATAGATCTCTTCCAGAAGACTCCACAGTATTCCAAATACCTAACCTTATTTCCCCCTCACTTTCTCCAATAGGAAACATTAGCTCCTGTCAGATCTACAGTTTTGCAGAAACTACATGCTTTCTTCCACCTCTAAGTCATTTTGCTCATGCTTTTCACACCCACTTTCCATCCTCCTTATTAACCAAATCCTACCTACTTCTTTTTCTTTCTTCCTTCCTTCCTTCCTTCCTTCC
>NW_025397170.1:0-12354 GCF_016433145.1 Gracilinanus agilis | reverse complement strand
TAGACCCCTGTCAGAGTTTTTCGTTATAAAGATTTTTTCCCAATTTGTTGTTTCCCTTCTGATTTTGACTACATTGTTTTTGTTTGTACAAAAGCTTTTTAGTTTAATATAATCAAAACCATTTAATTTACATTTTGTAATTTTCTCTAACTCTTGCTTGGTTTTAAAGTCTTTCCTTTCCCAGAGATCTGACAAGTAAACTATTCTGTGTTCACTTAACTTGTTTATAGTTTCCCTCTTTATATTCAAGTCATTCACCCATTCTGAATTTATCTTGGTGTAGGGTGTGAGATGTTGATCTAAACCTAATCTCTCCCATATTGTTTTCCAAATTTCCCAGCAGTTTTTGTCAAATAGTGGATTCCTGTCCCCAAAGTTGGGCTCTTTGGGTTTATCATACACTGTCTTGCTGATGTCACTTACCCCAAGTCTATTCCATTGATCCTCCCTTCTGTCTCTTAGCCAGTACCATATTGTTTTGATGGCCGCTGCTTTATAGTATAGTTTAATATCTGGTACTGCTAGGCCCCCTTCCTTCACATTTGTTTTCATTATTTCCCTTGAAATTCCCAGCCTTTCTTTTGAATGCCCCTGGGAGCTTCCAGCATTGCCTCTGGGGCACAGAGGTGCCCTCCTTGAATGATCCAAAGGAACACTGAAGACACTCAGGACAGTCAGGTCAAGATCACACATCACGTGGGCAGGGGATAAAGAAAAACAAAAATAACCTCTGCCCTTGCAGAGTTCATAATTTAACAAGCAAAAGATACACAAAGTCTAGCCGTGTGCCCCTGGGCCAGTCACTTAACCCCCATTGCCTACCCCTTCCCCCTCTTCTGCCTTGGAACCCTTAAACAGTCTGAACTGGAAGACAGAAGGGAAGGGAAGGGGGTTAAAATAAAAAGGTAAATTGGGGCATATCTGAGACAGAAGGCACACCTACTAAGAAGGTGGGGAAAGGAGGGAAAGAGAAAATGCCCCCATGGGGAGATATGGCAAGAGGAGGGAACAGCAAGGCCGCCAGGGCCATGAGGAGTTGGGGGAAGAGTCATGTAAGAAAAACAGAAAAGAAGGAAGGGGTCAGGTTGGGAAGGGCTTGACAAACCAGATGATTTTCTCTTGGATCCAGGAGGCAAATCCCAGAGTTGATTCAATGTGGGGGGTGGTGGGAGGTGGCTGGCAAGGGATGAGGCCCCAAGGCACCTAGCTCTAAGGAAGGTCAGTTTGGGCACTTCGGAGAGGAGAACTTGAAGCAGCCAGAACAACCAGCTGGCACCTATAGTCCGAAGGGGAGCCAATGAGGGTCACCAATGGGATTGCTAAGAAGTGGCCACAAATTGGGTTGGGATGCTGGGAGCCTGGGCTGCCTGAAGGATGCTGACGATGCAGACAGAAATAACTGGCACAGGCCACTGAGAACCTCCTCTTTCTGGTATTAAAGTACTGAGGGCACTCGATGGCAATGGCTGGGGGAGCCTAGGATCAAAGCAAAGAGAGCTGGATGGTCCTCCCAGGGAGTATCTCTGTTCTACAAGGACTCCTCACACAGCCTGGGGGAAGCCTATGAATCCCTATTTGGAAAGTTCTTAAAAGCATCTATCGGATTTTAAAAGAATGCAATTACATGAAAAATTAGCAAAAAATAAAATTTAAAAAAACAGTAAGAATCCCTCCTTAAAGAGCAGTTGGGGGGGGGGGGGGAGGGAGCTGGGTAGCTCAGTGGATTGAGAGCCAAGCCCAGAGACGGGAGGTCCTGGGTTCGAATTTAGACTGAGACACTTCCCAGCTGTGTGACCCTGGGCAAGTCCCTTAACCCCCATTGCCTAACCCTTACCACTCTTCTGCCTTGGAGCCAATACACAGTATTGGTTTTAGGGCCACAGGTAAGGGTTTTAAAAAAAAGGGAAGAGTTGCTTTGGTGAGCAGCGAGCTGCTTCTCATGTCTCTCAGGCACTTGTTTTGTGCCAGGCACCATCTCAGGGGTCATGTGACCTAATCCTAAACAATGAATAAATTCTTTGGGCTGATGGGGATGGGGGTGGGGGGTTAAACCCTTGCCTTTTCTGTCTTAGTATCTTAGTATAAAGTAGAAGAGCGGCAAGTGGGGTTACAAGACTTGCCCAGGGCCTCAAAGCCTTCCCAAGTCCAGGCCTGTTTCTGTTTTGTTGCACAGGCCGGTTGTCCAGTGGCATTCAGAAAGGTTTGCTTAAGTCTAGGTGAAGGAATTCGCACTAAAGCCCATCCAGGCCCATCCTGAAAAAGAACTCTGGCCCTCTGGAGGAAGAGCTGTTGGAGTCAGCAAGTTTCTGGTTCTGATCATTCACATGTGAAAGTGAACAGGCAGGGTAGGTTTTGCGTGACAATCCATGTATAAGCCAGCTCGAGTGGCCTGCCAGCCCCTGGAAGGGAAGGAGGGAGACAAGTGTGATCGCTCACGTGGAAGGTGCTCATTCCATAGAATTGGTAAAAAATACAACGTAAATTAAAAAAGGGACCGTTTGGCTTGATGGAGTGTGGCCGAGTTGGAATTCAGCCCCGAGCTTGGAGAGCTTGGGCGACCCAGGAATTGCCTAGAAGGAGAGACTAGGTTTAGTGTCCAGTGGCGGCCAGGCCAGAGGGCCCACTCATCCCTGCTTTGGGCTCCGGCCCTCAGAAGAGATAGTCCCCTTCGGCCGCGGGCCTCACTTTTCCCCGGCTGGATGATATCCCCAAGGCCTATGGAGCTCTGGCCCCTGGTTTCACGCATTCGTTCCATTCTTCCTGAGGTCCTCCCAATGGCAAGTCCAGTGATCACGGAGCAGCCAGAACTTGGCAATTGGTTGTGGAAGGGATGCTTGCTCCCTGCGACTCTCACTTAGCAAGGATGTTGTTCGTCTTTTTAAACCCTCCCCTTCCCTCTTGGTCTCAATACTGTGTGCTGGCAGAAGAGCGGGAAAGGGCTGGGCAATGGAGGTTAAGGGACTTGCCCAGGGTCACCCAGGTAGGAAGGCAGGACCTCCTGGCCTGGTTTGGTGCTCTACACACAGGACCACCCAGCTATCCCATCAAGTGTTTTTAACAAAGAAATGAAATGCGCTGGCCCCTTCTTCCTGGGCAGGGGGCTGGATGACTGACAGGTGAAAGAACCTAAGAGGGCGGGACTGGAGGCGGGCTCTGCCCACACCTGAGCAGTTAGCCATCCCTGTGGGAGCCCCACCTCCAAACCGGGATCTCTTTGGGGCCTGAGGTGGGCCTCACCTTCTCTTCTGAGGCCCTGAGCACTTTCTTTTCCTGCTGGAAGTCTCCAGTGCAGCTCAGGCTGAGGTAGGTGGAGGAATGTTGTGGCGGGGCGGAGGAGGGAAGCCCCTCTCTTCCTTTCCCTTCCTGCTTATCTGGGCATTTGGGGGAAAGAACCCATGGATTGTTTTGGGAATCTTCTATCTTCCTCAGGTCTTCCCCTACTGACCTCAGGAGAGGCACCGGGGCTGGGGCTGGGCCAAGGGCCTTTCCACAGGCAGAGTTGGTAGTCAAAGGGCCCTGGAGCCCAAGGGCGAAGTGGGTAATCTCTCCAGCTCAATTCCCCTCCTAGAAAGAAATTTTGCTTTGGAGACTCCCAGGCGCCCTCCCCAACTGTAATATACTGTAGGAACAGCTGAGGGTGGACTCCTGGGAGACAAAGTCCTGTTCCCATTCTTGAGAGACTTAGGTTCTCCATTGTTCTAGAGCAGGACATTTTCTGAGTCTGTGTTCAGGCCCCCTTGATAATCTGCTAAAGGCTAGGGACGCACCCCTTTCTGGTACCCTCTTGAATGCCTGAAAGGATGGTAGACTTCAATGAGAAGCCAATTAAGAGAAAGATGGCGTTTCTTTCCCCCAGCCCACTTTTCTCCAGGTTGGTTGATGGCCCACTCTTGGGAAGAACAAGAGAAGGGAGATCCCAGCTCCTTTCAGACAAGAGAAGTCCCACTTCCCAAGTCAAACCTTGTGGTAGCCAAGACAGGCTTAGAAAAGTGCCTGGGGAACTAAATTATACTGGTAGGATCCTCCTTCCTAACCCCTGCACCCCTACAAAGTAGGGCCAATACTGGCTACTGTATAATCATGCCTACGGGAAATGGAATTGATGAATTGTGAATCAGAAAGGATTCTGGGAGGGCCTCCCACATAAATGTGAGATTAAGGGTCCTGGTGGGAGGGAGAAAACAGAACTGGTAGAAAGGATGAGAAAATTTCATTTCTGGTGGATAGATGCTAAAACAGTCTGAGTAAACTATTGAGTAAGCAGAGAATATTCCTAAAAATGAGCAATGTAGCTCAAAACCAGGTTCCCTCCCACCCCTCAAGTGGAATCATCTGTCAGGTGTTGACTCTGATGGCCTAAAGTTTCTACCATTGGATTGTGCCAGAAGGGAGAGGGAAGTGAATATAGGCTCAAAAGAACAGAACAAAGAATGACCTTAATGAAAGCCCTGACCACAAGATGAGAAAACTAGATTCAAGAGCTGGGATCCAATCCATCCTACTCTTTTCAGAGAGGAGAATTGAGCTGGTCCAGCCTGTAACCAAAAATGTCTTAAGGGAAGGACCAAGGACTCCAGAGCTTGCTGTTCCAACCCTAGTACTCTTTCTACTGTTCTCCCGTAATGGTTAGAATGGGTTTGACTAAATTACAAGAGTAAAAAAATGCTGTGGTCGCCATTTATAGAAATTAATCCTTAAGTCACAAGACTGTTAGTAGCTCTTAATATAGTAAGATAAAGATAATAAGAGAGGGAAATACAGAAAGGAGGTAAATATCTAGCCTATCAACTTAAAGCCTAACAACATAATCCAAATCTCAGCCTCAGAACTCCCTCCTCCCCCTTTCCTGCTGGGTCTCACCTTATATGCTGTTCCCTTTACCCACTAGCTCTCTGTCACCCCCCAGGAACCAATTACAATTCCTCAATTAGCCTGGAGAGACAGTGCCTGTGGGATCAATTCCCTGGTTGCTGATTGACCCAAATTCAAAACAAAGGAAGGGAAGTCTAAATCTCTGAGTAAATCAAAATACAAATTCTTAACCAGCTCCTTTACTGAATGAGCTTTTTTTTTTTTACATTTTTAAACCCTTAACTTCTGTGTATTGGCTTCTAGGTAGAAGAGTGGTAAGGGTGGGCAATTGGGGGGGTGTCAAGTGACTTGCCCAGGGTCACACAGCTGGGAAGTGTCTGAGGCCAGATTTGAACCTAGGACCTCCCATCTTTGGCCTGACTCTCAATCCACTGAGCTACCCAGCTGCCCCTACTGAATGAGTTTTAATGATTTCTTGGGGCCAGTTCCCAGTCTCCCCTCACCACCCAGCACACTCTCCCATGAGCCTAGTAGAGAAAACCCCAGCCTAAGATTTCAGGATTACAAACAAATTCTGGTCCCAGATC
This sequence comes from Gracilinanus agilis, assembly GCF_016433145.1. Classification (NCBI taxonomy): domain Eukaryota; kingdom Metazoa; phylum Chordata; class Mammalia; order Didelphimorphia; family Didelphidae; genus Gracilinanus; species Gracilinanus agilis. The sequence goes on along the minus strand of NW_025397170.1, from coordinate 6,955 downwards.
ACTTATACCCCCTCAGGAAAGCATTTAATAACAAGAAAATTCTTTCAAAAAGAAAGTTTATTTAGGGTACATGATCTCAGGCAAAAGGGGAGAAGGCAACAAGTTTACAAAAAGTGGCTGGGATGAAGTAAGGGAGTAACATGAATGTGAAGTAGGGAAGTAGGGGTGACAAAACAGCTTGATCAAAAACTCCAAGGGAAAATATTGAAAGCTTAGGAGATTTTACATTGATAACAAATTTAAGGATTGGGGGCCAGGGGTGGGGGTGGGGATTGATGGTTTCTCTTCTTGGTATCCAGAGGTGGTCCAGAGGGGTGATCTGTGGTAGGCAGGTGGGTCTCCTCAGCAATGGATCTAGGTGGTGGCCGGGTATGTGACTGAAGACAAAGAAACAAGAGACACTTGTAAGCCCTGCACTGTAGATTATCAAATCCCTTCCCTTCCTTAGACCTCAGTTGCCTTGTCTATAAAATGACGTGAATAGCTTCAGGGAACTCAAATTGAAAGATTCTACTGAGCAAGGATCTTGTGTATTCATCTAACTTTATAGGAGGCTGTGATGGAGCCAACTTTATTATGCAACCCTGATTTTAGAGGACTGATACTTTGCACCATCACACTCCATTCATGAATGGTTAGCCTCAGACCCAATCAGAGCCCAGTCTCATGCTCTGAGTCAAGCCACCTTCTATTATACTATACTATACAGGCACCAGGCTGTCAGTTTACAGTTCAAATATCAGCTTTTTTCCCATTAAAAAAAAAAAGGGGGGTGGGGGAGTGGGGAGAGTAACATGTCAGTGAACATCTGGACAGTATCCATCATCCACTGGTGCCATTTTTTTTTTACTCAATATTTAATCTGAAAAATGCAACCTACTTCTTCATTTACAGATTTTTTTACACAATGCTTTTATTTATTTATTTTAATTTTAGTTTTGAAATATTTTCCCATAGTTACATGTTTCATGCTCTTTCCCTCTCTCCCAAACCCCACTAACCCCCCTTAACCGGTGCCATTTCTAAAAAGATTTGGGAATTCACAAAAAAGGATTCACAGAAGCAGAGATCATCAGTTTCTCTAATGGGGTAATAGGATATCAGCAAAAATCAACAGAAATGATAAAACTCAAGTGTTGGTAGGAATTGGGTAGCCATGAGAATGGGCAAAATACTTTGAGGACAATCACATGGAACTACAAATATATCCCATTAACTTGATTATCTTTCAAATGCCACTATTGGGAATATACTTCTAGAAAGTCTTTAGGGAAAAGTGTTTATTGCTAATAAATATTAATCAGTAATAGAGAAAAACAAGCTATTTGAGCAAAGGCTAAACACACTATGGACAAGCCCACTGCATCTTACCAGAGAATGTTTTTTTATATATACATATATAACATTATATATGTAAATATAAACAAGAGAATAAAAATAATGTGTACCCTCCACTCCCCCCAAACACCCAGAAAGTCTTGGATACACACTGACTGCAAACATTCTTCAAAGGATCCCAGATCTCACCTACAAAAGGGCACTCCCTTAAAGATAGAGACGCCATTTACCTTCCATGTGTATGATTCTGGTCCAGAAATCCACAATGAAAAGATCCAAAGGATGACAGGAAGGGCTCCTTTAAGCTCTTAAATGCGGGGCTTACACCACACCTAGAAAACAAAATTGTACGTGTAACTGCACAGTCATCATGAGAGCTGGAAAGGCTATTTTAACATGCTGAAAGCTTAATTTTCAGAAAATTTTTAATTATCAGAGTTTAAGATCAACTGAATCTCAACTCCTCATGTTAAAAGTAGTGAATAGAAGCCCAGAGAGAAAAGGACATCTTAAATCCTCCTTATGAGGAGTCATGTACTAAAAATATAATTTCTCCCCTCTTACTTTGCAATACAGTTCCTCATAAGTGGATGCAAGCTATCATGTAGACACCTTTCGTGTGACATTTTAACATTTTAAATTTAAAGATTTAAGCCAAGGGCCTCAATTCTACCAGATTTCAAATCCAGTAATGTTATATTCAGCTTTATTTAAGAGGATGGAGAAACATGCCCCTTATGTAGGATTTCCAAGAGTTATCCCTAAGTAGATACTTCTGGCTTGTAGTGTTGCTTTTAGAATATTTATATATTTCAAATATATGAGAAAAATTGGTACCTACCTAAATGAAGTGTTTCCACTTACCAATACCACTTACAAATACCAACCACAAAAAAAAATTTGTATTCCACAAACCAAGAGGACTAGATCTTCCAAGAATGAAAAAACAAAAAAACAAAAACAAATAACCCAAAGCTTGTATTCCACAAATGGAGAATGACAAATTTTGTATTCCAAACCAAAGGTGATGAGATCTTCTGAGCAAATAAAACAAATAAATAAAATTAAAAACCCAAAAATTTGTATTCCACAAATGACGAAGAAATTTTGTATTCCAAACCAAGGAGGAGGAGATATTCCAAGCACCCAAAAAAAAAAAAAGACATTATATTCCATAAATGAACAAAGACAAATTTTGTATTCCAAACCACAGAGGATGACGATATCTTCCAAGCACCAGGAAAAACAAAAACAAAAACCCAGACACTTTGTATTCCACAAATGAAAATTTTGTATTCCACAAACCAAGGAGGATGGATGATGAAATCTTCCAAGCACAAAAAGAAAAAAAAAAAAAAGAAACCAAAAATAAAAACCAAAAACTTGTATTCCAGAATAAATTTTGTATTCCAAACCAAAGATGGATGAGATCTTCCAAGCACCAAAAAAAAATTTGTATTCCAAACCAAGGATGAGATCTTCCAAGCAGCAAACCACCCCCCAAAGACCTTTTATTCCAAAGGAAGAATTTTGTATTCCAGAAACCAAGGAGGATGATGAGATCTTCAAGGCATGAAACAAACCCCCCAAAGACCTTGTATTCCACAAATGAAGAGGAGCAATATATTTTGTATTCCAAACCAAGTATGAGATCTTCCAGGCACCCCAGGGGGGAAAAAAAAAACCAAAACACTGAAAAAACAAAAACCAATGATTCATTCTTCTAGCTGCCAGGTAAACCAAGGGGAGCCAATATGAAATACAAAAAAAAATTGTATTTCATAAAGGAGATGAACTCTCCCAGCTACCCCCCCCAAAAAAATTAATTCCACAAGAACTTGTATTCCATAAAGCAAGAAGGATGATTGGATCTCCTGGGTGCCAAAAGAAAATTTGTATTCCACAAGGATAAGAATTTGTATTCCATGAGTTGATGGTTATCTCCCAGCTGTCAAAGAAAATAACATATTCCACAAACCATTAACATATTCCACAATGCATGATTAGATCTCAAACACCACCAAGACGGATCTTCCAACCAAATTTAAACAAACTTATATTCCATAAAGCAAAGGGGACAACTGGATCTCCGAATGAAAGACTATTTCTATCACACAAACCAATGAACGAACCTACTGACAGCCAAAATAAAACAAAAAACAATCTATTTTTATTCCACAAAGCAAGGAGGATAAAAGGATCATCTAGTTGCGAATGAAACTTTTATAACAGAATCCTTTGCTTAGATCTCCCAAAGGCCAATTAAAGGAGTAACAAGTTGCATTGCACAAAGCACAGGAGAAAACAGGGATCTCCAGACTGCCCAATTAAAACAACTTGTATCACAGGTATTACATAAATCAAGGAAGTTGACTAGATCTCCCAACTGCCAATTAAAATAACTATCTCCTGTGTACTGCATAAACCAAGGAGATTGATTAGATATTCCAGCTGCCAATAAAAGAAGCAACAATTTATAAAGCCTAAGCCCAGGGAATCAACAGGATCTCCAAGCTGCCAATTCAAACAACACATGTACTGCCTAAAGCAAGAGAATCAACTGGATCTCCCAGGTGCCAACTAAAACAACCATTTGTACTGCATAGGTGAATGGGGTTCAATTGAACCTCAACTGCCAGCTAAAACTTTTTTTACATAATCCAAGAATATTGATTAGACCACCTGTCAATTAAAGCAGCAATTTATTGCATAATTGAAGATTATTATTATAAAATTATCTCCCAGCTGCCAATTGAAATAACTGGTATTCCACAATCCAAGGTGATCAAAAAGATCTCCTAGATATCCAATAAAGCCAAACCAATTACTTATGTTGCATGAACCAAGGCATGAACTAGCTCTCCCAACCTTCCATTAAAATAAATAATATTGCATTGTAATTGGTAATGACCCAATGCTTGCCAGATAAAATAGCCTACATTGCATCAAGGCAGTTAGCTGAATCTCCCAGCAGCTAAATTTTAAAATTAGTATTGAACAAACTGGATCAATTGGATCACCCAGCCACTGAACTTTTTTTGTATTTCATAAAGCAAGAATGTCCTCCCAGCTGCCAATGTAAAAACTTATTCTAACTTATTCTAAATTCTAACTTATTTGAAAAACCAAGAGATAGTCTAACAACCAAGTAGAATGACCAGCTGCCAAATAAAAAAAAAAAAAAAAAAACCAAAACACTTATATTCCACAAACCAGTAACATCCAGAAAACAGGAGCCAATTCTAAAAACCTTATATTGCACATTAATAAGGAAGGTAATTAGATCTCACAACTGCCGAATTAAAATTTGTATTCCACGTGTGAAAGATGATTAGGTCTTCCAGCTACCAAGCAGAGGGAAAAAAAAAACCACTTGTATTCCAAAAACCAAGGAGGAAAGATTTGTTTTGAGATGCCAAATGGGGGGAAAAAAACACACACAAAGCTTGTATTCCACAAGATTAGATCTGTCAAAATCTCTAAAAAACTTTTTATTCCACAAAATGAGATTAGATCTCCCAGATGCCAAATGTAAAAAACCTTGTATTTCACAATAAATGAATTTGCCAGATGCCAAATTGAAAAAAGAAACCACCTTGCATTCCTCAAAACAATAGATTCTTAGGTCTCAGATGCCAATGAAAAAAACCTTGTATTTCACAAACACCAGATCGCCCAGATGAAAAACAAAAACAAAAACAAAAACAAAAAACAAAAAACAAGAACCTTTTTATTCCATAAACCAAGATAATTATATCATCCAGCTGCAAAATAGTTTTTAAAATCATATTTTCACAAATGGAGAGGAAGGGATCTCCCAGCTGCCAATATAAAGTAAACAACCAAAACTTGTATTCCACAAAATGAAGGGGGATGATTAGGTCTCCCAGTTGACAAATTTTAAAATTTTGTATTCCACAAATCAAGTAAGATGATTGTATCAATTAAGAAAGGTGCCAAGAAAACAAACATTTGTATTCCACAAGTGAAGGGGAATGATATTTCCCAGCTGCCAAATAGAAGGAAAAAAAACCAAAAAGACTTGTATTCCACAAACGAAGGGGGATGAGATCTCCAAGCTGCCAAATTTTATTCCATAAATGAAGAATAGTTAGATCTCCTAGCTGCCAATTAAAAAAAAAAACCAACACTTGTATTCCACCAAAGGGGAACGATGAGATCTCAAGTTGCCAGATTAAAATGTTGTATTCCACAAATTGGGGAGTATCGCTGGATCTCCTGGCTGCCAATTTCATTTTTAACCCAGCACTTGTATATTTCACAAAAAAGGGAAAGATGATATCTTCCAGGTGACAATATTTTTAATTCTATATTCAACAAATCAGAGGATGGTTGAGTCTAACTGCCATTTGCCAAAAACAAGAACAAAAAAAACCCCACTATCAACAAAAAACCTAACCTCTTAATACTTGAATTCCACAAAAGGGGAATAATGAGATCTCTCAAAAGTTTAAAATTTTGTATTCCACTGACCATTGAGGATGACTGGATTTCCTAGCTGCCAAGTAAGAAAAAAGAAAACACTCATATTCCACAAACTAAGGGAGATATTGCCAAATTTGGGGGGGGGAATCTTGTATTCTGGAAAACGAGGTAAATTATCTCCAGGCTGCCAAATTTAAAATTTTTGTATTCTCCAAATCAAGAGAATCTTGATCTCCCAGCTGCTTTTACAAACAAAAAGGAGCCACTTGTATCCCATAAATGCAAGAGGATGCTTTAATCTCTCAGGTGTTGAATCAAAAAAAACAAAAAAGGGGATTGTTTTTACTAGACAATCTTTAAAAATTGTATTCCATGGATCAAAGGGATGATTGAGTCTCCCAGATGCCAAAAATGAATAACGTTTGTATTTCACAGATCAAAGGGGTATATGACTAGATTGCCCTGCTGCAAAACTAAAAAATTTGTATTCCATAGAAAAAGGGGAACTGAATCTTGCAGTCAATTGTTTTTTGATTGCATTCCACAGGTAAAGAAGACAATTATATCTTCAAGTCGTTGAACTTTTAAAAATTTGTAGAATTTTAGTAGAATAATAGATCTCTCAGGCAATTAAAAAAATATATATATTCCAGAAAGGGGATAGAATTAGAATTTCCAGGTACCACATTTAGGAAAGCTTGTATTCCACAGAACAAGGGAATGTTTTGTATTTCAGTAAACAGTTTATGTCCCACAAATGAAGAGGGTCAACTCTATCTAGTTGATCTCTTGGCTGCCAGTGTTTGTTTGTTTGTTTTTTAAAAAAACCCAAAACTGTATTCCACAAAACCAAGGAGGTTGGGTTGGGTATCTCAGCAGTAAAATTATCGGTATTCCATAAAACCATGAGGCTTGCATGTCCCAGAAGACACATAAAAACATTGTGAACAATACCTAGAGAAAAAGTGGCACTTACCATAGCCATAAAAAACAATACTTACCAATCAATACTCACCAACACAAAATGGAGAATCTATACTTAATGTCACCATGTAGCATTTAAAAAACAAATTGGGGGGGGGGATGGAGGGGGGAATCTACATTTCGCAAACTCAAGTATAGAAAGTTTTTTAAAATTCCAGAAACCAAATGGTAATGTTTCTTTCTGAAG
>NW_025397169.1:0-4426 GCF_016433145.1 Gracilinanus agilis | reverse complement strand
TCCCAATGGATAGTATAGCTACTCTTCCCTCTCCGGGTTGATTACACTGAGAGTAAGGTTTGATTATTACCTCTTTATGCTCTCTTCCTCTCCTTTTATAATAGTATTTGTCCCCTCTCCCTCCCATGCCCTCTTTGTGTGTAATAGAATATTCTATTTTCTTATTCACTCAAGTTTCTCTTGGTGTCCCCTGCTATTCACCCCCTCTTTCCCATTCCCCATGCCATCTTAGATTATTTGGTGTTCCACCCTCACTCTGTGAATTATTCTTCTTATACTATAATAGTGAATATTATAATAGTGAATAGAGTTCACTACAGAGAATTATGCATAACATTTCTCTATATAGGAATACAGATAATTAGATCTCACTGAGGCCCTTAAAAAGGCAAATTAAAAAAATAAATAAAAAAATAAAATAAAATAAAAAGTTTGCCCTTAACTTAGACAGTTTCAACATCTCTACATCTCTTCTTGAGTCAATGCTTTTCCACTTCTATAATTTTATCCTCAATAATTCCCTCTTTAATTTTCAATTTCTTCCTATGGACTCTTTCCTTCAAACATGACTGTATACCTCAACCTTTAAAAAAATCACTATAACCTACCATCTCCTCAAACTCTCACTTTATCCCTTCACCCACAAAGAAACTCTGGGAAAAAAAATAAACCCTCTGTAAAATTATTATCTTTCCCTCCATCAAATCTTTCATTTCTTAGATCTTCCTCTTTAGTTAAAGGCCAACATCTTCCTTCCAATCTTTCCAGCTCAAAACTTAGGGATCATCATTGACACTACACTATCTTTCACCACCATCTTCAATCTGTTGCCAAAGCTTGTTGATTTCAGGGTTGTAATATCTTTCAATAATCCCTTCTCTCATCTGTTACTGTCACCATTCTGGTACAAGCCCTCATCACCTTGCATTTGAACTATTGCAATACTGCTAGTAAGTAACTTACATCTTTCCCCTCTCTAATACATCTTTCATTCAGTCACTAAAGTGTGTGTGTTTTTCTCCTTCTTAAGCACAGTTCTGCCAGTATCATCTTCTATTAAATAAACTCTAGTGGCTCCCTATCACTTTCATCAAACAGAACATTCCCCAATATTCAAAGCCCTTAGTAATCTATCCCACTTACTTTTTCCAGTATTTTTACACATTAATACCTATCATGTTATCTTTGATTGAATCAAATGACATTGATATTGCAATATCATAAGTAAGACACTCTATCTTCTTCCAGAAATTTTCTCTAGCTGTCTAGAATGTTCTCCCTCTTTTCTCCACCTATTGCTTTCTCTGGATTCCTTTAATTCCTAAGTAAAATCTCATTTCTACAGTAATTTTCAATTTCATTTAATTCTAGTGCATTCCCATAGTTATTTTCTGCTTCTCTCACATATAGCTTTATACATTTTTTGTTGGTTCCTCTACTAATTTGTGAAAATATTAAGGACAGAGATTCCCTTTGGCCTCTTTATATATTCATTTGTGGTGCTTAATAAATGTTTATTGGCTGACAGCATTCCATTCATTTCTTCCTTTTCTCTTTTCCTCTCCTTATCACTTATCCCTCCTAATACCAGCTTTGGACTTCATTATTAACTTAAACATTTCCAAAGTTAGCAACTTTTCTTCTCCAATCCAATAGCCTCTTCTCCATTGTCACCTTTCTAGGACTCTCTGCTTCATTTGAGATTGTTGTCTGACATATCTTATTGGACATTCAGTACACTCTTCTCTCTGTGATTTCTTTACATCATTACTTACTTAGTTTACTTCCCTTCTTTCCATTCGTCAGTCTTTTCCTAGATTTTTATTTGTATTCTCTCTCTAATTCTGGATATATCTTTTAATTTTGTCCCAGATTCATCTTTTCTCCCTCAACATTAATTTTCTTTCTCTTAGTAACCCAACCAGCTAAAAAAAATAAGTATTCCATCTCAGCATATAACTTACAGATCTATATATCTGGCTTAAGCTTCTTACTTGAGTTTTAGTCCTGCATCATCAGTTTAATACTGGACATTTCAAACTGATCTTTTGGGGACATTTCAAATTAAACATGTTCAAAAGAGACTTCGTTATATTTTCCTCAAACTTTTTCTAAATTTCATCTCATTTTACAAATAAAAAAAAACTGAGGAAAATAGGCCTAAGTGACTTGCCTAGGGTCACACAGTTAATGTCTGAAGCCAGAAAATTATGTCAAATGTAACAGCTAACTGCCCTTATTCCAGCTAGGCTAATACAAAGGTATCTTTTTTTGTTGTATTTGATTTTTTTTTCTGCAAAATGAAAAAAAAAACATATTTTAGTGAAGACATTTAATTTTTTTTTATAATTGACAGTACCATTCACTTTCAATTCAATTGTAGGCTTAAAAGATCTTTATGCAAAGTTCTTAATTTTGTGTCCAAACTGTAGCTGGATTTCTTCAAATGTTATTTAGTCACTTCCACATTTAACTTTTTTCACTATATTTTAGTATTTTGTGGGAATATGAGCTGAATATTTAAAAAATAAGTTGTAGTATATAATATGAGTCATGTTCATAGGAATGATAGCAATATACAGAAATATTTTAATCAAAGGCTTTTTAGGCCCTAAAATAGGAGATTAGGGAGCTCACTGAGTGTAGTTGGAGAGAATAGTATATATTACTTATCTTAAAAGAGCACAAATGTTGCCCTTGTCTTTAAAACCTATAAGTAAAAAAATTATTCATTTTCAAAAACCAAAAGTAGGCACCTTGTAAGGAACTGACATTGTGCTTGAATTTCCAGAGTGCCATAGGAAGCCACTACTGAATTTTAAGTAATGACTTTTGTGCTTGTTTCCAACTTGTATGGCTGATATCAACCTGAAAGTAAAATTAGGGATATGGCAATTCCCCTCATTTGTAAATGTGAATGAAGTTTAGGAGCAGTTCAGTCTCAGAGGAATGGAAAGTGGTAGTTTCCTCCTCTTTAAAATGAGAGTGTTTGACTAGATGATTTCTAAAGTTCTTTTCAACTTTGAATTTCTCTAATTAAATGATTAAGTTTAAAAAGTAGATGCTTACTCTGCTGACACAGAGGATCTTAAGCCAAAGGAGATTTTGTTCATTATCAATTGTATAAAGAAAACAATATTTAAAGGGAAAAATAATTTATTTCAATTTTTCCCTTTAATGTGTAACAGTTCACGCTTTGATATGAGTAAGTAAATAAATATTAAGAACATGATTTGAATATTTTAAATGATGTTTTTTCACAAATTTGGAGTTTGATAGTGATATTCATTTTTAAGGTAATATATAACTATATCATTCCTGGATATTCGCTTATATATAAACTATCCCTGTTTTGTATAGTTAATAGTCTTCTTTTCAAGTCATCATTCCAAATGGATATTCTTCAATCACTGAAATTATGCATGCTTTTTAATTGTTGATAAAAGTAAGCAAGCATTTATTAATAGAGGAATTTATATTTCATACAAGAGGTAATAAGGAGGTATTAGAGATTACTGAGTAGAGTAATAATAAGATTAGCCTTGAGTTTTAGGAAGAATCTTTAGAACAGAAACAGGGAAACACTTGAGGCAGGGTAACTAATCAGAAACTTTTGCAATAGGCAGCCTTGTGGTGATGAAGGATTGCAGCAGAGTTACGGCTGTGTCAGAAAAGAGTCTATATATTAGAGATGTTGGGAAAGTAGAAACAACAAAGCAGCAATAGATTAGATATATGGGGTGAGTAAGAATGAAGTATCTAGGATGATACCTAAGTTTTAGGTCTAGGTAAGTAGGAAGATATAATAATAATAGGGCATTTTAGAAGAGGGGAGAGTTTAGGAGAAGGATAATGAGTTCAAACTCAGACTTCCTTGCATTTCTTTCTTGTAAATGACCTTTAGAATCCATAGTTTCTTTCAATGTACAGACCCAGTGGTACCTCATACAGTAGACCTTCCTGCTACTTCCAATTTCTAGCGCTCTCTTTCATGAAATTACTTTATACATGTAAAGAATATTCTAAAGCCCATTTCTCTCTTTATTTGGCTATATCTGAATAAGAAAGGAAAATACATTAAATTGTCTTTTTGCCTTTATTTGATAGCTAAGGATATGTTGGATAGAGGACTAGACTTGGAGGATGACTTAGACACTTACTAGCTATGTGATCCTGGGAATGTCACTTAAACCTCTCTGTGCCTTAGTTTTCTCATCTGTAAAAGAAAACTAAATTATATGATTTCAAAGACCTTTTACAACATTAAATCTATGATCTAGTGTTTCTACTCACTCATGCAAAAGGCAGAAAATGAAAGACTTTGGTTTTGAAAACTAGAAACCTTGAATTCCAAAGATGTTTGGTAATTTTGTAGTAAGGAGCCATTATCTGGTATGTGTGTGTGTGTGTATATATATATATATAT
>NW_025397168.1:0-2269 GCF_016433145.1 Gracilinanus agilis | reverse complement strand
GAGAGAGAAGGAGAGAGAGAGAGAGAGACAGACAGACAGACAGACAGACAGACAGACAGAGAAGGAAAGAGAGAGACAGAGAGAAGGAAAGAGAGACAGAGAGAGAAGGAAAGACAGAGACAGAGACAGAGAGAAGGAAAGAGAGACAGAGAGGGAAAGAGAAATAGAGAGAGAAGGAAAGAGAGACAGAGACAGAGAGAGAAGAAATGAGAGACAGAGAGAGAGAGAGAACTGGTACAATGAGAGCAGGGTGGAGTCCAAAAGGGTGGGGCTGGGGGTCTCTGGATACAACTAGGGACAGTGCTTCATTGCTGGAGGGACCAAAACATCTCCACAGTAAAATCTGTGCTCTCAGAAAGCACTGCCAGCTGGAATCAAGTGAAACAACGTGCCCTACCTGAGCATCCCTTGCCAGGCCAGCTGGACCCATTTGGAGGCTTGGAAGAAGTGTCAGTCACCATTAACAGTATCCTCAGAGTCCAGGCGGTGGAATATTGGTTTTCAGACAACACCTCTCCTGGAGGGGCTCTGGGAGAGTCCTGTGAGCTGACCCCGAGGCTCCCTCCCATTTGCTTCAGAGCCAGTGGTGAACTGTGCAAGAATGGGGCTCTGCTGACACTGATGAGCCTCTGATTGCATTTTATCAACTGCCTCAATTCCTTTGGCCCTACAAGGGGTGACTATTTGCTGGAGGCATTATATAATGTTGCTCTCCAGAGGCTTCACGTGTGAGCATCTGTAAGACACACAGAAGATGGAAATTGCAATCTGAATAATAACCATGATCCTGTGGTACACACGGCAGCCGCTTCGGCTTTAGGCAAGCAAAATAAATAAATAAAATAAAAGAGACGCAGAAATAAATGAGCATAATAAAAAGCCTGATGGCGGTGCCTGCCCGCAGCCACCCAGAGTACACCAAAGGGACGGCACCGAAGGGGAGAGAGATCTTCCTCTGCAACCATGGCAGAGACTTGGTGGCTCCCCTTGGAAGGGGAGCAAATGGAAACACCTGCTTGTCATTTTCATTCCTTCCCAATCTCACTCCAACCTACCTTTGCAAATTGATTGCACACTGGCTATTCATCCAAAGAGGCATTCCATCTCCCATCTCCATACTCTTAACAGGCTATCACACTGTGCCTGGAAGGCTTGTCCTCACTGCCACGTCTTAGAGCCCCTAACTAATCATCATCATCATCATCATCAGCAGCAGCAGCAGCAGCAGCAGCAGCAGCTAGTAATGCTTTTGAGATTTATAAAATGCTTTACATTTTCTCATTTCATTTTCATCACTGTCCTGGGAGGTAGGTTCTATGAGTTCCATTTTACAGATGAGAAAACTGAGGCAGTCACTTAAATGACTTGCCCAACGCTACACAGCTAGTAAGTGCCTCAGAATGGACTTGAACTTGTTTTCCTGATTCCAGGTCCTGTGCTCTTAGCTGCCTGTAACTCCCTTTAAGACTTAGCTCAAGGTTATATTGTCCCCCAGAAGGCTTTTCTTGTCCTTTTCACTGCCCAGTCCCCATTAAGGCTGTACCCATTTTGGGAAATTACTTGGTGAAGCAGTGATTTTATGTATTTCATTCTTACTTAAGTGTGTACTATTTTTTTAATTTTAAACATTTATTAATATTTATATTTTAGAAAAGTTAACATGGTTACATGATTATGCTCTTACTTTCCCCTTCACCCCCCCCCATATGCCTTTCCACTGGTTTTAACATGTGTCATTAATCAAGACCTATTTCCAAATTGTTGATATTTGCATTGGTGTGGTAGTTTCGATCCCCAATCATGTCCTCATCAACCCATGTATTCAAGCAGTTGATTTTCTTCTGTGTTTCCTCTCCTGCAGTTCTTCCTCTGAATGTGGGTAGCATCTTTTCCATAAATCCCTCAGAATTGTCCTAGGTCATTGCATTGCTGCTAGTACAGAAGTCCATTACATTCGATTTTACCACAACATATCCGTCTCTGTGTACAATGTTCTTCTGGCTCTGCTCCTTTCACTCTGCATCCATTCCCGGAGGTCTCTCCAGTTCACATGGAACTCCTCCAGTTTATTATTCCTTTTGGCACAATAGTATTCCATCACCAGCATATACCACAATTTGTTCAGCCATTCCCCAATTGAAGGGCATACCCTTGCTTTCCAGTTTTTTGCCACCACAAAAAGCGCAGCTATAAATATTTTCGTGCAAGTCTGTTTATCTATGATCTCTGTGGGGTACAAACCCAACAATGGTATGGCTGGATCAAAGGG
>NW_025397167.1:0-7758 GCF_016433145.1 Gracilinanus agilis | reverse complement strand
GACCAGTACTTTGTCTATTTTATCTGTTTTTTCAAAGTACCAGCTTCTAGTCTTATTTATTAATTCAATAGTTCTTTTACTTTTGATTTTATTAATTTCTCCCTTAGTTTTTAGTATTTTTAATTTAGTTTTCATCTGGGGATTTTTAATTTGCTCGCTTTCTAATTTTTTGAGTTGCATGACCAATTCATTGATCTCTGCCCTCCTTAATTTGTTAATATATGCACTCAAGGATATAAATTTCCCCCTGAGTACTGCCTTGGCCGCATCCCACAGAGTTTGGTAGGACTCCCTTCTAATTTGATGGAGATTGTGGAAGTCAGAAGGAGGAAATGATAAAACCTACGTCCTGAGTTTTTTTGTGAGGATCAGATGAGAGAATTTTTATAAAGTAAAGGTTTTGCAAACCTTAAAAATGCTATATAAATGCTAGCTGTTATTATTATTATTCTACTCCATCCTCAAAGTCATCAGGTTTCTTGGATATCAGATTCTAAGAAACAATTAACTTTAGCACCTAGTTGTTACTAAGAATTACTACTTAAAACAGGAAGATTGCCACCCAAAATCCAAATGTGATTCACTTTGGCTAACAACTCTTATGTTCATATAAAATTAGCTGTTCATATATTTTTGTATACAGTCAATAAGGGAATTTGTTTTGCTTTATTATGAATATTTATTACAAGGAATTTGTTTTTCTTTTCTCCTTTTTTCCAATGAGTTGGTGGAGAGGATAGGAAGGAGAGAAAATTGATTTTTGATCATTAAAAAATTTTAAAAGAGAGAGGTAGGGATAAGATACATCTGTGGGATGCATGCATTTACAGATGAATTACTGTATTGTCATTTTTGCTTGTTTTACTTTACTCAAAGGGAGTAATATAAAAACAAAACATCAATAAGATTTTTTAAAAGCCCAGTCTCATGGTAATTAAATCAGAGAACCCCAAAATTGGATAGAATCCCAGATGAATCTAGTGCTTGTATATCATCCTTGTCTTATCTTTACAATCTTTAGCAAAGGAGAACTATACCCCGCAGAGATAGGTCATGCTATTTTGGGGAAGAGTTAATTATTAGGAAGGTTTTCGTGATATAGAATAAATATTTCCTTCTCTATGACTTCCATCTTTGTTCTCAGTTCTGTTCTTTGGGACTAAGACAAATAAATCTGATTTCTCTTCCTCTGACAACCCTACTTGAAGTCACCCTTCATATCATCACCACCTCTTTTCTTCAGCTCACACATGTACAGTACTTTTAATTAATTCTCTTGTTTGCCTTTCTTTGTATCTCCAAAAGTGACCCTTGAATTGGGCCTTGAAAGAAATTGTAGAATCCAACAAGAGGAGGTGAAAAGAAAGGCAATTCCAGTAATAGAGTTCAGATTCGTTTGTAGAGTACATTGAGTGCATGAGAGGAAGAAATGTGAAATAAATCCTGAAAGACAGGTTGGAATCAGACTGCAAAGGCTTTAAATGCCTTTCTGAGAAGAACTGTATTCTCTTTTGGAAGCAATTGGTTGGTTGTTGTCCTTCATATGGAAGAGAACGAAAATGACATCACTGGCATACATTGGACTTAAGTGAGGTAGAGTTATAAAAATGCATCAGCCCCACTGTCTCTTCCAGTCATCAAAGTCTAGTGGCAAGAAAAAAGTCAAGATGACTAGTGATGGCTCAGGATGCAGTGCAGGACTTTGGCTAATCAAACTCTAAGCACTCCATAGCTCCTACTACTGACACCTTCAAGACTGGCGGAACAAATTGTTCTCATCTGTCCCTTCCATTCCCTAGGGAACAAAGTGCTTCAGGTTTCAGGTATTTAAGAGAATGTTTGGTCAGTGCTGACAGAGTTTTGACTCATTTAGCTGAGTATCATGGGCTCATGTTTCCTTTATGGATGGGTCCCACAGTCTTCTGAGTATCATTTTTTGTCCAAGTCTGGGTGAGGGAAATTATTATTTTGTTTATCTTTGGTTTTCTTGATTATTAAACAATCTAGTCCCCGTTTTAGATTTTTTTACAGGCATTCATGTGGGACATGTGAGCTTCTATACAATCTTTCATGTCATCATCTTCACTGGAAATCCAGGAGGCTTTCCCAGGGTCACCCAGTAAGTTGGGAGCAGTATATGTTTCTAGCTGCTGCAGTCTTTGGCTGCTACATCAGATTTTCTTTAAGTAGGAATGAGAAACTCCATGACTATAATCTATGGATATACTACCTGGTCTGTATTCCAAAGAGATAATATAAAAAAGGAAAAGACCTACTTGTACAAAAATATTTATAGCAGCTCTTTTTGTAAGAATTGGAATTTGTGCAAACAATTGGAAATAGAGGGGATGTCCATCAATTGCAGAATGGCTGAACAAATTGTGGTACATGTTGGAGATGGAATACTCTTGAGCTATAAGAAATGATAAGCAAGATAATTTCAGAAAAAGCTGGAAAGATCTGCAGGTACTGATGCAGAGTGAAATAAGCAGAATCAGGAGAACGTTGTACACATTAACAGCAATGTTGTAGGATAATCAGCTGTTGAAACTTGGCAATGCAATGATCTCTGACAATCCTGAAAGACTTATGACAGAGAAGGTTATCCACTTGTAGAGAAAAAAACTGCTGAGTTAGATAGATATGGATCAAAGCATACTATCTTTCAAATCAGTGTATTTATGGTTCTATTGGGGGGAGGGGTTTGGTTATGTATGAGTGTGCTCCTACAACAATGACCAATATGGAGGTGTTTTGCATGATAATAAAATTAATATTTTAAAAAAATCTATAGGTATGAGATGCATTTATCTGTTCTGAATTAGTATTTGCCTCAGAGAGGATGCATTTACTTAGCATTTACTTTGTTCCAGAAACTCTGCTAAGTGCTTCTTATAAATATTATCTCTTTATTCCTCACAACAAATTTATGAGGTAGGTGCTATTAATGCTCTCATTTTATGATTGAGAAAACTGAGACAAACAGAGATTAAAGAACTTGCCATGGGCCACACACTAGTAAGTGTCTGAGGCTAGATTTGAGCTCAGACCCTTGACTCCTGGTCTAGCAATCTATCCACTGCATCACCAGGGTATGAGATAATGGTAATTTTAGGACAACAGAGAGAGAACATGCAGAGTATCACTGGGATTTTCTTCCCCTTTCCACATCCCTCTGTTTCAGGGGAATGAACATTCAAGGGCAAGAAGCCATATTAGAGGAAAAAAAGATGGTGCTACCTCAGACAATTCATGGTAACAGAAGAAAGAAAAATGAGATCTGGATACTGAAAAAATTGCATTTGTCTGTAAAAGAAGCTTCTGCTCTTCCACTGGGATGCAAGAGAAAGAGAATCTATGTAATCAAACTGAAACAATTTGCCCACTATGCAGGAAAAAGCAACAGTCATTGGGAGTTGAGCTTCCAAGAAGCTTGCTGGCTGTTTCAACCTGCACTTCTCTATGTTAAATGGAACTGACTATGGGAAAGCTGAGGCTGGACTGTCGACAGTTCCAATGGCTGTAGCCCATGCCTCTCCTTTTGGTGACTGGGATGGATCAGCACTACAAGTGCTGTAAAAGCAACTAGTTTGAGAGCAGAAGTATGGATCATATCCAGAGGAGATCCTTAGTAGAATAGGGAGCTGGAATGGGGAGGTTGACCTTTCTCTTTGTTCTGCCTTCACCTTTCTGATTTAAGTTCTGAGATAGAGATCTGGGTCCTTCTTCTAATATACTGTCTTAATGATTCAATTTTTTTCCACTCGAAAAACACTTATTAAGCGCCTACTATGCACCAAGCAGCTAAGTGAAGCAGTAGATAGAGTGTTGGGCCTGGAGTCAGGAAGACTTGTCTTCCTGAATTTAAATATGGCCTCAGATACTTACTAGTTATGTGACCCTGGAGAAGTCTCTTAACCCTTTTTGCCTCATTTTCCTCATATGTCAAATGATCTAGAGAAGGAAATGGCAAACTATTCCAGTATCTTTGCCAAGAAAATCCAAAATGGGGTCATGAAGAGTAGAACACAACTGAACCAAAACAATGTGCCAGGAATAGCTGAGCACTGAGTATATAAAAAGAAACAAAAGACAGTTTCTACCCTCAAGGAACTTAAAATCTAACAGGAGAGAGAAAAGCAAGCAAATATATATGAAATAAACTGTATATAGGATAAATAAGAAAAGGGAAGGCAATAGAATTAAGAAGAATTGGGGAAGACTTTTTGTAAAAAATAGGATTTTAGCGGGTACTTAAAAGAAGCCAAGAAAGTCAGTTGTCAGAGGAGGTAGAGTTTTCCAGGCATGGGAAATACCCAGAGAAAATGCCCAGAGCTGAGAAATGGAGTATCTTATTTCATGGAAGCCAGGAAGCCAGTACCACTTGATCAAAGAGTACAATGCAAAGAGTAAAGTGTAAGAAGGCTGGGTTTTTATTCCTAATACTTGGTCAGTTTTTGTGAAGGTGCCATGAAGAGCTGAGGAAATTTTTTTTCTCTGAGGGCCTATCATATCTAACTTTTTAAAAAGTCTATTTATCTCCTTAACCTCTTTCTTATATATTATGGTTAGATTTATCTAGTTCTGAAAGGAGTAAATTGAAGTAGCTCATTAGTATAGTTGTACTGTCTATTTCCTCCTGAAATTAATTGAGCTTTAAGAATTTGGATGCTATGCCATTTGGTGTATATATTTAGCATTAATGTTTACTTCACTGTTTATGGTACCTTTTAACTAAATGTAGTTTTCAGATCATCTCTTTTCACAGGGCCTATTTTTGCTTTTGCTTTATTTGAGATCATGATAGATATTTCCTGCCTTCTTTATTCTGTGGAAGCACAACACATTCTGCTCTAGCTCCTTATTTTAACTCTGTGTAATCCTTTTGGTTTCAACTGTGTTTCTTCTAAACAACATATTGTTGGATCCTGGTTTGTAATCCAAAGTTACCTGTTTCCATTTTATGGGTGAATTCATCCCATTCATATTCATATTTTCTTCTTTTTATCCTTCTTTCTCTCTTTGTCTCTCTCTGTTTCTCCCTCCTGTCCCTCCTCAAAAGTCTGTTTTTCTTCTAATCACTGTTTATGCTTTTAACTTAAGTGCAAGTTAGAAATCTCCATCAGTTCCAGGGTGTTTAGGAGCAGTTACAGGAAGTGGGTGGGTGAAGGGTACCATGGAAATGCTTAACAATTTGCCTTTTACTTTCATTATGACTAATAGACTATGTGGTTACAATTTTTGGTTGCCTATGTTCTGTAATAAGAGGAATTGAGGGGGTGTTCAATAAGTAGAAGAAAAACCAGATAAAAGGTGGGAGTAGAGCCATTGGTTTACTATTTTTAAAATAATTTAAGGTGATATTTAATATGATTCCCCTAGACCAGTGATGGTGAACCTTTTAGAGAATGAGTGCTCAAATTGCAAACTACATGGAGATGGGGAGGAGAGCAGTCCCACCCTGCATCTCTCTGGCTTTCTAATAACAAATTCTGCACTCTGTGCTGGGGCAATGGCAGGCATGCCCACAGAGAGGACTCTGAGTGGCCCCCACTGGCATGCATGTTACAAGTTCACCAACATGGCTCTAGACTAAATTTAGAATGCTGCCAATGTGGGTTTTACCTTGAACAGTTCAGAGTCATAAAATGACATTGTGAGGGACACTCATGCTTGTATGCCACAGAAAATGTGACAAGACCACCTGGTAAGTGGCTTGGATATAGTACTATCTAGTGGGCAATTCAGTTATTGTACTTCTGGTTGTATAATTAATAAAAGCTTGAGGAAGTAAGAACATGTACTAATTTGTGCTGCTTATACTATTGTAATTCCCCAAGCATTATATAGAGTACTCATAAAGGGCATACATAGTCCACAGATATAACATAAGGAATAGAGATTTTACATGAAATTTCCCACTCTAAATATGTGCCCACTCAATGAAAAGAAATAAGGCAGAAACTAATTAGGTTTTAATAATAATAAACACAAGCAGTCAATATTGATTAGACAGGCTTCAAATAAGGAAACCATTTTAAACTACATCTTCATTTCTTTAAGGGTTTTAGCATTGCATGCATGCAATAGACTCATAATAGTGGTTTGGGGTTTTTTTGGGGGGGATTGTATGTGCTATTATTATGTTTTGCCTACATTTTCTTCCTTTGGTATTATCCTCTCCAAAATGGGTCTTTTTGACATTTAAAATCCTTTATGATCTCTTCCCTTTCTAGCTTTCTACTCTCTTTATATTGTATTTTCTTCCTCACACTCTATGATCTAGCTGTTCTGAACTTCTCCTCTTCCCCGCTTCCCTGATTTAAGTGCTTCCCTTCTGTGGTTATCTTCCATTTATGTTTTATATATCATGTACTCATATAACAAATGATCTCTGGTCTCACTCTCTCAGAGTGAGATAGGCTATATTTCCCTTTCAGGATTTTAGGGGGTACACCTGAGGGATAGTAGGTAGTCTTTCTCTAAAGATATTGGCTTGAGTCCCCATATCGATGTGTTTTCCCCACTGGCACCTGATAGTGATTAACATCTCAGTTCCATTTAATCAATTAACATCAATTAGCTTTTACAAAGTGATCTATACTTTGAAAATACAACAAGAAAGTAAATAAAACCACCTCTACCCAGCATTTTAGGGGCATGCTCTTCCCTCTACCACCTTGGTTCCTATGGGAAGAAGTCAGACTTAACAAAGCTTCCATACAACATTAATCTCACTAAGTAACTACAGTATTTATAATCTTACACATATTTTTATATACTAATATAGTAAATGCAGCATTTATATATTTATAAAAATGTAGTATTGATGCTGGATGTATCATCATCTCAGCCACTGTTGGTTTTGTTCCTAAAAATTGTTCCTTGTCCTTAGCAAAATGTCTGGCATTATGGCATATTTAAGCACTTTATAAGTGTTTGTAGACTGATTTTCTAAATCATCTTGAATATTACTTTGTAAGAATTAAAGCAACCCTGAGGTTTTATTTCACATTCATTAAATTATCAAAAGAAGAAATCAGCATTGCAAGGGCTGTGGGATGATAAATGCATTGTTGGTAGAATAGAAAATTGGTCCAAACATTCTGAAAAAAAATGTGGAATTATACTATAAAAGTCACTATACTCTTTGATCCTGTGATTCTACTAATAGGCACATACTTCTAGGAAGGTAGGGAAAAAAAGGAAATATCCCATATATACCAATATTTTCATAGTAAAAAAATGAAACCTAGAAATCAAGTAGATGTCTAGCAACTGAAGAATTGTAAAATTGTAGCATAAGGATTAATGGAATATTATTGAGCTAAAAGAGTTGACATATATAAAGACTTCAAAGAAAAATTAGATCTGATCAAATAGGTGCAGGATATAGAAACAAGAGAATAATATATTATCTTTCCTTTAAGACACAGCTCAAATACCATCTTCTACATAAAGCCTTTCTTGATTCCCCCAACTGCTAGTGCCCTACTTCCCTAAATACTTTGTATTAATATATTTTCTATTTATCCTCCTTAGAATATAATATAAATAGTATATATGCATACGACATACTAGATAATAATAAAATTATAACACACTATACAAAATAATATAGCATAAAACATAAATAGTATATTTATATAATATATGATATAAATACATACTACATCAGTATAATTATATAAATTATAATATAATACATTATAAATATATATTATAAACAGTATATGTTTATATTATATACATATTATA
>NW_025397166.1:0-1520 GCF_016433145.1 Gracilinanus agilis | reverse complement strand
TTGGCTCACGCCAGACTCTTGCCACCTCAGTTCATTCTGATTCCAATCAGGTAACTGGCAATGTAGCTTGACTCAACATGGCTGCTATTAAAAATACTTATAGTGGTGTGGTTGGTGCTGTGCCAGGGTTAGGTCCTAGGAGTTAGCTCAGCCCTTGTTGGAGTTCTCCTTTGATTTCTTCTCTTTTTTGGTGAAAGAATTCCAGGTTTAAGGAATTTTTCTCCATTCTTCCTTCTTTAGCCTATCTTGTGGGATCTCTGGACACCTCTACATCTTCTTTGGTTTTGTTATTTTCTATTGACATATTTGCTGTTTCTATTTATTCTATTTTTCATAGCCTGTCCTGTTTTACATTCTTTTCCTAAAAATTCCTTACTTTTAGAAGCCTGGGAAAGAAAAGACTTCCTTCCTCCATAGCAAATAAAATCAGGGTCTAAGAAGCAGCACAATTCTGGCATGCCTTTGTTTTGACTGCCTGCCTGCCTGCCTGCTTGCCTTTGTCTTCCTGTCTCTGCTTCTCTCTGGGGGTTCCCTCTCTAGACTGAGTTTGGCCAAGACCTCACTCTCCCTACCACAGGGCTGCATACTCCTTTACCCAGCAATGGACAAACTTTTTAAAGAGGGGACTAAAGGAAAGGAACTGCTCATCTGTCGGTCTATTTCTAAGGAAACTCTTTTGAAGTTTCATTGTATTGTATGCTACTCATTGTATTTGTCAGATTAGGAATAATTTCTTGGGGCTGGATAGAATATTTTAGAGGGCTGCATCTGGCCTGCAGGCCGTAGTTTGCCTATCACTGCCCTAATCCCATTCTTCACCTCTAAAAAAGATCTGGTATTCTGCAAACAGTCACTTGTCGTGTTCCTATTCGTAGTCATTGTTGTTGTTGTCATCGTTGTCCTCCTCCTCCTTCTTTTTCAAGAATATGAAAGAAGAAAATCAAATTAACAGTATCAAAGATGAAAAGGGAGGCCTCACCTCTCAGAATGAAGAGGAAATTCAGGCAATCATTAAAATTATTTTGCCCAATTGTATAACAATAAATATAGCAATCTAGGTGATATGGATGAATATTTACAAAAATATAAATTGCCTAGAGTAACAGCAGAAGAAATAGAACACTTAAATAATCCAATATCAGAAAAAGAAATTGAACAAGACATCAAAGAACTCCCTAAGAAAAGATCACCAGGGCCTGATGGATTCACAAGTGAATTCTATCAGACATTCAAAGAACAATTAATCCCAATACTATACAAATTATTTGATATAATAAGCAAAGAAGGAGTCCTAAAAAATTCCTTTTATGACACAAATAAGGTACTGATTCCAAAGCCAGGCAGATCAAAAAGAGAGAAAGAAAACTACAAACCAATCTCCTTAATGAACATAGATGCAAAAATCTTAAATGGAATACTAGCAAAAAGACTCCATCGAGCACAGTAGTATTCCATGACCAACACATACCACAATTTGTTCAGCCATTCCCCAATTGAAGGACATACCCTCCTTTTCCAGT
>NW_025397165.1:0-3612 GCF_016433145.1 Gracilinanus agilis | reverse complement strand
CCTTCCTTCCTTCCTTCCTTCCTTCCTTCCTTCCTTCCTGACTTTCTTGCTTTCTTGCTTTTTATTTAAACCCTTGCTTCTGCCTTAAAATCCATACTGTGTATTGCTTACTAGGCAGAAGAGTGGTATGGCTAAGGCAATGGGAGGTAAGTGATTTATCCAGGGTCATATAGCTAGGAAGTGTCTGAGGTCAGATTGGAATCTAGGACTTCCTGCCTCTAGGAAATTGAGACAGAAATCTCAATCCATTGAGGCACCTAGCTGCCCCCCCATACCTACTTTCCTTTTTAATAAGGAAGGTGTGTTTTGGGCTCAGAACCTTCCTTTAGTAGTAGCAGCCATCTCTGGGCCTGGCTCTCAAACCACTGAGCCACCCAGCTGCCCCTTAATGGTATAAATTTTTGACACAGTGGGGTTTTTTTTGCAATGATACTGGAGTGGTCTTGTCATTTCCTTCTCCAGCTTA
Source organism: Gracilinanus agilis (assembly GCF_016433145.1). Taxonomy (NCBI): domain Eukaryota; kingdom Metazoa; phylum Chordata; class Mammalia; order Didelphimorphia; family Didelphidae; genus Gracilinanus; species Gracilinanus agilis. Next base: position 3,146 of record NW_025397165.1, on the reverse strand, counting down.
TTTTACAGATGAGAAACTGAGGCAGACAGGATTAAATGACTTGTCTGGAGTCACACAACTAATAAGTGGCTGAGGCCAAATTGGAACTCAGGAAGGTGAGTCTTCCTGACTCTGGGTTGGCACACTATCCTCTGTGCCACCTAATAGACTGTTACATTGAAAGTGTTTCATTGCTCCCCTTCCCCACCTCTCTTCTAGGGAACCCCTGTAATTCCTCTGCTTACATCTGTGCTTCTTGATAAGACTCAGTGGGAGACCCCAAACGAGTTCAATCCCAGCCACTTCTTGGATGCAGATGGGAACTTTGTGAAGAAGGCAGCTTTCCTTCCCTTCTCCATCGGTAAGGATCCCAGTTTACATTTCTCCAGGCCACCCAGGCTTTTCTGCGTGTTTCTGAATGTATTTAGAGCACAGGTTTTGGAATCCAAGGGCTTTGGTTTGGATCTCAACCTGATGGTTTGAGTCTCTTCTATATTATATTCTATTCTATAACTCTATGGATGAATGACTTTCTCCCTCTGGGCCTCAGTTTCCTCACTTGTAAAATGAAGGACTTGGACCAGTTGAAATCAAAGAGCCCTCTCCCCTTTCTTCACACTATCCTTGTGATATAAGAGGGCAAATGCCATCGTTCCTATTTTATGGTTGAGGAAAACTGAGGCACCGAGAAATGATGGAAGTCTAAGTAAACACAGTGGAGTCAGAAGTAGAACCCAGGACTTCAGACTTCCAGACCAGTGTTTTTGTTTTTATTTTTTTCCCACTAAAATAAACGGCTTGCATTCAATAAACATTTATTAAGTGCCTACTATTTGCAAAGCATGAGGCCAGAAGATGCCAGAGATTCAAGCAGTCCAAAGTCAACAGTACCTCAAAGAAGTTGACATTCTGGGAGGCTGAAGGAAAATATGTCACATGGAAGAATAAACATGATACGGCACAAGAAAAACTGGGGAATCAGGGGGGTATCCCTGGAAGAAGTGTCACCTGAGCCAAGTAGAATCTTAAACTGGTAGAAATATCAAATAATAGGCTACGGTTATCTTGAGTTCTTTCCTCTTCCTCTCCTTTTTAGAAATTCCTCCCTATTTGGGGACCCATCTCACCCCATCTAGGCTCCCACACTTCCCCCATGCTTAGATTCCTAATTGGCATTATATCACATGACTAATTTACATAAATTTGTTAATTTAGATTAAGCCATCCACTGCACCAGACACACCAGAATTTACCCTTCATCTGCTGACCAACTGACCTGGTGTTGGTCCATTCTCTTGTATTCTATTGAAGTGACCAATAGCTGATCAACCAATCTGTGCCAAGGGGCCATCAGACAATCAATCACATTCACCCCAGTTTAGAGAAATCAAAGAGTTGGCATCAAGATCCTCTAGTCCAATCTCTTTATTTCACAGATTGGCAGAGGGGGAAGGGAATAAGCATTATCCTACCCGTTATGGGCCAGTCACCATGCTGAGGGCTTTTAATTTTTAAAGATAATTTCCTTGGATTCAACAACCACTTTTCGAGGTAATGGTCTTATCCCCACTTTGTTATTATTGTTGTTCAGCTGTTTCAGTTGCATCTGACCCCATTGGGAGTTTTCTTGGCAAAGATATTGAAATGGTTTTTTTTACAGCTGAGGAAACTGAGGCAGAGGTGAAGTGACTTGCCTAGGGTCATATAGCTGGTAAGCATCCAAGACAAAATTTGAACTCAAGTCTTGTTGACCCCAGACCTATCCACTGTACCACTTAGCCACCTCGTGAGGAGACTAAGGTCCAAGAGGTGAAGTGACTTGTCCCTGTAGCACCCGGTTCTCCAGGCTTCCAGTTAGGTGATCATTCCTCTTCATTCTACACTGCCTCTCTCTCTACCATTTATTTTGAAAAGCATCTTCATGGGACAGCAAATGGAACATCAGCCTTAGAGTTGAGAGAACCTAGGTTCAAATCTGGCCTCAGAAACTTCCTAGCTGTGTGACCCTGGGCAAGTCACTTAACCCCAATGCCTAGCCCCTAGTGCTCTTCTGTTTTAGAACTGATACTAAGACAGAGGTAAGGGATTAAAAAAGGAGGGGGGATGCATCTAGATGGCTCAGTGGATTGAGGACCAGGTCTAGAGATGGGAGGTCTTGGGTTTAAATCTTGCTTCAGACACTTCATAGCTGGGTGACCCTGGACAAGTCATTTAACTAACCCTCATTGCCTAGTCCTTGCTGGTCTTCTGCCTTGGAACTAATACACAAGTAGAAGGTAAGGGTTTAAGAAAGAAAAGTAGGGAAAGTTGGGTTCCAAAAGGACTCTGGGAGTAGTGTCCTGGAATTGATGAAAGGAGAAGAAGCTGTCTCCTGGGCACCAGACTGGTGGGCTGGAGGAACTGTTTGACACCCAGGAGCAAAGTCTCTGGGTCTCCCTCTCCCCCAAATTAAAGCTCTGGTCTCAGGGCTGGGAGAAGGCTCAGAAGTAGAAGAAAAGGAAGGAGAGGAGGGAAGGAGCAAAGGAAACTTCCCACACCTATGAAGTGACCCCCTCATGAGTAGCTAGACTCTGCCCAAGCGCAGGGGGGACCCCCAACACTGAGGGGTTTTTGGTTTGTTTTTTTTAAACATTTATTAATATTCATTTTTAACATGGTTACATGATTCATGCTCCTACTTTCCCCTTCACCCCCCGCACTCCCCCCACCCATGGCCGATGCACATTTCCACTAGTTTTGTCATGTGTCCTTGATCAAGACCTATTTCCAAATTGTTGGTAGTTGCATTGGTGTGGTAGTTTTGAGTCCACATCCCCAATCATGTCCACCCCAACCCATGTGTTCAAGCTGTTGTTTTTCTTATATGTTTCCTCTCCTGCAGTCCTTCCTCTGAATGTGGGTAGCGTCTTTACCATAAATCCCTCAGAATTGTCCTGGGTCATTGTATTGCTGCTGGTACAGAGGTCCATTACATTCAATTTTACCACAGTATATCAGTCTCTGTGTATAGAGTTCTTCTGGCTCTGCTCCTTTCGCTCTGCATCAGTTCCCGGAAGTCTCTCCAGTTCGCCTGGAAATCCTCCAGTTTATTATTCCTTTTAGCACAATAGTATTCCATCACCTGCATATACCACAGTTTGTTCAGCCATTCCCCAATTGAAGGACAT
>NW_025397164.1:0-6287 GCF_016433145.1 Gracilinanus agilis | reverse complement strand
CATATATATATATATATATAAATATATAATAAATGGAGTCTATTAGAATGTCTTCATTTTCTATCGTTGAGAAAAATTAATTTAGCAGAGGAATTAATTAATCTTTAATGGTTGAGAGATGTCATTTGTAACTCCTTTTGTACTAAGGCTTTGAGTTTTTACTTTTTGTTTCTGACAGTTCATGTATAATTTTCTCAATTTTTCTTTATAAAATTGTGTTAAGATCACCATTTCATTATGGAGGGGCTTGATTGGAGCATTTTAAGTTGTCATTATTTCATTTCAATTCTAAAATTTTCTTTTATGAAGTTATATGTGTTTATTGTGTTGTTGTATATTTGTTATCTTTTTTATTTCCCCTCTATTGATTATAACTTATCTTGTTCTTTTTTTATATTTTAGCATGTTGTTTTCTCTCATTATCTTTCTTTGGCTATTTCTCTTTCAAAATCAAGTGAATTAAATATTATTGCTTTTCTTAGACATTTTTAATGCTCTTTTTTTTGTTTGTTAGTTCAGTAGCTTTTTATTTTCCATTTTATTTTTCTCTTTTGATATTGAAAATTTCTTCTTTATGTTTGTTAACTTGTTATATCTAATACACTTTGGTGTTTTAGTTCTGTGTCCATATCTGAAATACTGTTTTTTCATGGAGAAAATTGTTGTGTTCTATTTTCTGATACCTTGTGCTATTGTCTTCCACCTACTAAATTGATGGTTTTCTTTATTAAAAATTTTCACTTTTTCCCCTTTGAACTATCTTTATTCTTTTCAGCTGCTTTGCTTATCTTAACCTGTTCTCTTTCCTTACACATAAACCTGCTCTTTTCCTATACTCAGACAAGTCCAAATTTCATGATTCTATTTTCTTATTCTTCTCTCTCTTTTTATCTTTCCCCTTCCTAGCTCAGATTATTGTACAGACACTTCCTAGTCCCCTCTTTATTTCCATAAAGTCATCTAACTTAAATAGCATTTTTGTGTTTTCCCTTTCTAATAAATGCTTATTTGGTTTATACCTTTCTGTATTCTTTTCCCTTTCTAAAACACCCTAAAATCTCATCTCCTATTCATTAATTTTCCAAATATATATATGCTTTATCTATTTTCTTTATGACTATATGAAGTTTTGCATCCTCCTCTGATCATCTCTGTCTACCTCAGCTATTAGTATCAATAGCTCCCTTCACTTTTCCCCCTCCTATTGCCTCATTTGAAGGACCTTTTTCTGAAGAGATCCATACCTAGAAGTATTCCTGAAGGAGGTAGCATAGTAGAGTAGAAGGGAGCTCTGAATATAGAGTGAGAGAACTTGGATAAATTCAGCCTCTTCCATTCAATACCTCTGTATCATGGGGTTATCCATATCAGCCCTCTGGACATGAGTTCCCCCCTCTACCTACCCTTTAGTCCAGGATCTCATAGGAACATAGAATCCTCCACCACTTGAGTGGGACATGGACCAGAGTATTGGTGCCTAAAGAGATCACTCTTCCCCAGACAGAGCCTTCCAGGATGTACCAATAGCACCCCTTCTCTTCTCATGAAACAGGACTCTATACACAAGAATAACCCTTCTCCACTGGTGAAACTTGGTTTGTTTTTTTTAAGACATAAACAAGAGAAGAAACTGGATAGGGAAGGATGATATTTCTGACCTATTATGCTTATAACCTTTTATATGACCTGCTAATCATAAATGTCCAAATTATGATAATAAATTATCAGAATGGGACCTTTTGTCCATGAGGGAAATGTTTTTCACAAGATTAGCACCTGAAAGGTTAGTGTGTAATAAACAATACCTCCATCTAGTGGTAAAAGTGCAACCTAACATAAGGGATTAATCGTTCAAATGCCCCAAAAGCTGTTGTCTCCAAAATATATCAATCCAGTCCAAATCCATAAGATTAGCTTCTTAAGTCTAATGCTGTCTTAAGTATGAGAATTCTATCCCTTTTTGCAAAAACAAAAATATTTAACTTTGAGGGAGGAAAGTGGTGTGATAGCTTCTTGACACTACAAATCCCATCTCATTTGTTTGTTATTCTAATATCAGAAACAGGTTTGAATATATCCACTATCCAGAAAGAAAGATCTTTCTAAGAAAATGAATCCAGATAGAAGATCACTGAAAGAATAATTAACTTGTGTACGGAAAACAGACTTTTTAAAGTTTCTTAACATTATCCATTAACATAAAAATTATTATTGTGATCACTATGTTACCCTCGGATCTACCATACTTGGTTTTTCCTGTAATAATTATCTATTCATTAAAGAAAGTCTGGAAGAATATTTTTATTTGGCAACTCCTTGCTGGTCTCGTTTGAGCTGCTGAGTTTATTTAAAAATATCAAAATTTCATTCCTTAAAAATGCATTTCCAACAACTCCAAAATCACTGAGACTGAAAGCTCTATTGGGTCTTCCTTAGTATAAGTCTAAATTAGTGAACTTTTACTCTAAGGTGTTTTAATTGGTGATGATGGGTTGATTTATTCCTTTTAAAGCAGAATTTTGGCTTATTTTAGACCATGATTCCCATGGTTTTGTCTAGTCTAAAGAATTCAATAAGAGGATAATGCACAAGTCCTCAGTCTCTTGAACACCATTGGGGTGGGGGGGTGGTGTGGAATACTCCCAACCTTAATGAATCTTCAGTTATTTCTTCAAATTATTCCTTAACTAAGTTTAACCCCCTTTCCACACATTCAGGAGCTATTTTTAATGATATGAATCAATAACCAAATCAAAAGAGTAACCAACCAATCAATTATTATGTGAACATCAAAACCAAGATTAAGAGAAGAAAATAGAGTAGTCACACCAACAGACCTTTATTATATTTCTTTTTATAAATACACATTCTAAATGTATTTTTAGAATTCCCACTTTCATGGAATGCTCTTATTTTTTAATAACTTAAATCAATGTATTTTAACAATGGATCAGAGTCTCTGATGAATTGTGACAAATATAAGGGATCTACTAATTTATTGTTTCTTTTCAAATATATTGATACCTTTAGTTTTCACATTACCTTTTTTCTGAATATATTCTTCCCACTCTATATTTAATTTGTATTTTCTAGTAACAATTTTAAAAAGAGGAAAAAAAGTCATTTCAGCAAAATTCGCCAAATATCATCCAAGTCTGTCAATATGTACAATATTTCATGCTCTTAGTGACCTAATTTTTCAAAAATGGGAGGTAAGTGTATTTTCTTATGTCTTCCTCAGGAAAAAGCTTGATGACTGTAATTATATATTATTCAGCTTTATTTTTTTGTTCTTTTCCCTTAAATTATGCATATGATTTTCCTGATTCTGCTTATTTCACCCGGCGTCAGTTCACATAAACCTTCCCATGTGTATCTGAATCTTTCATATTCATCACTTCCTATAGTGCAGTACTATTCTGTCATATTTGTAGATATATCCCCCAAGTGGGCTTGGAGCATTACCTTGAAAGACAACCTTTTAACATTTATATTTGTAGAGAAATATGAGTCTTTATTGGCTGAAAGACCTGTAAGCCCATGTCTCAATATAAGTTTAGGGTGGCACAACTTGAGATAAAGGGATAGGGGGAAGAGAGACAGAGATAAAAGAGAAAAGAAATCTTTTGTTTTACAGTTTTCTATCTAAATAAATCCTTGCAACACAAGCCCATTGGAACCCTGTGATCTGAGCTGTTCCTTATTAAACTATCTTACACATTCATGTAATACAACTTGCATAAACATTTTAGTCAATGAACATCAACTTTCTTTCCTAGATTTTTGCTACCATAAAGAACATGAGGATGAATATTTTGATTTGATTGAATTTTTCTTTCTATCTTTGACCTCCTGAGGATATCTGCTTTATAATGGGGGTCTTTGGGTCAAAAGATATGAACACTATGATCACTTGCTTAGCATAATTTCAAATTGTTTTTCAGAATGATCAAACCAAGTTACAATATTCTTGTTTTGTTTTTCTACAGACAGAGGGCCTCATATCCAAAACTTGTCTAAGGTACACAAACTCTTTATCCCAAACCTATCAAGCACAGTAACTGTTTAACTCTGAGCTGAATATTTAAAATATTCATATATAGCTACTGAGCATCAAAGAAAGGTACATTTTGGCTGGGCCTATTTTTTTCCCAAGATCCCCAAATAAAAATAATTCAAGAATCAATCACAGGCTATTTTAGCATTAAATGTTTCTTCATGGTGATGAGAGGGCACATATTACCAAAAGCATAATTAGACCACTATAAACCAGCATAGTTGCTTCAGATATCACTTTTAGGTGGGGGAGAAGAAATGGATGATGAGGGACAGTAAGAAATAAAAAGTTCCAAATTCCTTCAACTTCCAAGAAGCTCCGTGCCAACCAAAAAAGGCTTAAAAAGAAGACTGACATTGCTAAACTTTTTTCACTCCCAAAGCAACTAGAGTCTTATCCTTCTGCTGAACTTAGAGCTGAGGCATGGGGTAGAAACTGAGAATTACTTACACTAGGACAAGCAGGATTTTATGACAGAGTGTAAAAATTTACACAGTGATACCAGTCTGACAGCACTTTCAGTCCTTTCAGCAGAAGAGAAGCAACTGAATTTAGCATCTAATTATCAAGAACAATAAGTTAAAATAAGATGCTAGCCAATGGCACTTTCTTCTCTCTTTCAGAAGTATTTAGGTTGTGCAATGGATAGAATTTAGGTTTGGAGTTAGTAGGACAGTTTGAATCTCGTTCTCAGACACTTACTAGACCTTGGGACTTCTTTATCTCAGTTTATTCAACTATAAACGCCCAAGGTTGTTATGAATATCTGTAAAACACTTAACGCTGTGCCTGGTGCACAATAATTTCAATAATTACAAGTTCTTGTTTCTTTCCTTCTTCTCTGCCCAAGTCCCACCAAGTGTGAACCAGTTCTTGGTCAAGCCCTTCAATAGAGACATTGTGATGACCAAAGGTATTTTTCTGCCTTTCTACTGAATTTTTCCTTACAAAATTGATTTCAAATTTCACTCCACTGCTTACTCTGGCAACACCAGATATGTTTTGTGATGTTTACTCTTGTCACAAAAATTGTTTGCTCTGACTCTGAGAATAGGTCTTTGTCTCAGCCACTGCTACAGTTGCATAAGCAACAGGCAAGCTCACACCAAACCCAACAGCCCCCAGTGGCATCGCTGATCTTCAAGAACAACAAAAAATTCAGAAGAAAATTCCATGGTACAATCTAAAGGCTTGCCACCCCCAAAACAATATTCTCAGCAAGTGTAACATCTAATGAAAATGAGAAACATGTTAGATATGCTTCCTTAGGGATCCTAAGGGTTGGGATCATCTTGCTTTAAGTGTTATAACTGTCATCTTGGTATTTTTCATTTTCCAGAGGAACCCCTAATCCACCTATAAAATATGACTTACATAATGAATCCAGGTATTTCACCCAATGCTAAAATCCAAAAGCAATTAGCCTTTCTGTTTATTTCACTGGGGAGTTAGACTAAAAGCTAAATGAACATACAAAAAAAAGAGCCAGGCATTGGTCCAAATGTCTGAATGATGTACTAATTAAATTGTATAACAGCATAGCTGTCTTTATATGTACTCTTTATTATAGGTTGGGGAATCAGCTTCATCCTTTTATGTCAGGCTCCAAGGTATCAGTTCATTAAAGCAAGAAAGAACAAACAGTTAACCAGAGAGCCCACCTATTCTTGCCCACTGAATTGATATGAAATTTTCAAGTAGATTCAGAAATATCTGTTCACTTTTTCCCACTATATCTTTGGCCATAGCATGATCTTGGGTCAATAACTGAAAGGGAGACAACATTCAAATTTCTTCCTCTTTCCACAGACCCCACACATCTGATACTCGAATATCCAATCTGACTCTCCCTTGCCTTTGTCTACTAGAGTACCAGTCACTGATCCTTCTCCCAGTTTTACCCTCCAACTCTCCTCTTCCTCAAATCCCAAAGTACTTGAAACATTTTCTAAAAATAAGATAATAAATTAGCACAATGCCTGGCATATAATAGATATTTAATTAATAAATGCTTGTTCTCTTCCAGTACTCCTCTACCAAAAAGCCAATGGAAAAATGTCATTACTCCTGGAAAAGTAAATTTGTGAAAAAGATGAGCTTTTTGAAGGACCTAAAACATTATCAGTATGGTGATGGTTGACTTTTTCAGCAATAAAACTAAAACCATCTTTGCATAGGTTCTAAGTGGAGTCCTATATATATCTCAGAATTTATTTAATTATATATATAT
>NW_025397163.1:0-2177 GCF_016433145.1 Gracilinanus agilis | reverse complement strand
AAAACAACTCTGAGGTACCACCTCACACCTAGCAGATTGGCTAAAATGATAGTAGGGGAGAGTAATGAATGTTGGAGGGGATGTGGCAAAATTGGGACATTAATGCACTGCTGGTGGAGTTGTGAACTGATCCAACCATTCTGGAGGGCAATTTGGAACTATGCCCAAAGAGCAATAAAAGAATGCCTGCCCTTTGATCCAACCATACCATTGCTGGGATTGTACTCCAAAGAGATCATAGATAAACAGACTTGCACAAAAATATTTATAGCTGCGCTCTTTGTGGTGGCAAAAAACTGGAAAGCAAGGGTATGCCCTTCTATTGGGGAATGGCTGAACAAATTGTGGTATATGTTGGTGATGGAATACTATTGTGCTCAAAGGAATAATAAACTGGAGGAATTCCATGTGAACTAGAACAACCTACAGGAATTGATGCAGAGTGAAAGGAACAGAAACAGGAGAACATTGTACACAGAGACTGAAACACTGTGGTAAAATCGAATGTAATGGACTTCTGTACTAGCAGCAATGCAGTGACCCAAGACAATTCTGAGAGATTTATGGAAAGGAACACTATCCACATTCAGAGGAAGAACTACAGGAGAGGAAACAGAAGAAAAACAACTGCTTGGACACTTGGGTTGATGAGGACATGATTGGGGATGTAGACCTGAAAAGACCATACCAATGCAACTATCAATAATGTATAAATAAGTCTTGACTGACCACACATATTAAAACCAGTGGAAATGCAAATTAGCTACAGAGGAGGGGGGCAGGGGGAAGGCTTGAGGGGGTGAAGGGGAAAGTAAAAACATGACTTATGTAACCATGGAAAATTTTTCTAAAAATAAAAAAAAAATTATTAAAAAAAAGGGATAGAAGAGCAGAAACTTGTAATAAACTCCATAACAAAACTGTTCATATAGAAAAGTGATTATGCAAAAAAAACTCCAAATTTATTTTGACAAAGAATTTTCTTATATGTGTCAATGTGGAATCTAGAAACCCCAAACTTGTGGCTTAATGAGATCTGATGAACCCCAAGTTTTAGAAATAGCTTGTAGGTTGGAGGCCCCCAAAACTTGTGCTTGTTCCCAGTTCTCATGAGAATCCACCCTGAAGGGGATTTCAGGCTAGCAGTTGCAGACTGAACAATGGACCCCAGGGTAAATGCTAAATACCCTTTTGTCTTAGGTAGTCTTCCCCATTGTATCAGAGACCCTTTCACACCTGGGCAGGGACTATCCTTTAGTTTAAGTTGTGTCCCTTACACCCCAGCCTCTGGCTAGGATTCCTTTCCCAAATTTGATTGTAAATCCCATCCTTACCAGTACAATGTTAATCATCTTTCCCAGCCCCTGGATCTTCCCAAATGTTATAGAAGTTCCCCAATTTCCTTTCTTCCTTGGAGTTGTCATCTAGCTTGGTGGCACTCCCAGGGGGTCAGGGAACAGAGGGAAGCAGTGTTCAATCCTGGACTCTGCATAAGGCAAAGCTCTGCATAAGAGGCCAGGTAGCCCTGTTCCCCCTTTCCCTTGATTAAAGAGTGGTTTTATGACTATTTAATAGTTCTGTGTTTTTTCTAAGTTAACATATGTCAGACTATGTTTTATAAATCAATAGGGCCTGTGAGTCTTTTACTAATATTTATTACTGTTTTATCTATTGTATTTTAGCAAAAATCATTGCGCCCTACACTAAAACTGAAGGTATGATTTGCAGCCCTGAGAGAATCATTAGAAGTAGAGGGTTTGCATTCTCCAGAGTTTTTCATGAAAGGATCAAACAAATCTGAGTGTGTAACTGTCTGAGGACCAGTTCAGCAAAGCTAAGTTCAGAGTGGCTAATTACTGACTAGGAAGTGATGGATTTGCTTGGCTCCGGTAGCCAGAAAATCTCTTTACAGAAAGCAAAAACACCACAAGACTTAGGGAGCAAGAATGAGAGATTGACTCATTTATAAAGAAGACCCTTCTTAAAAAATGGCCACCTAAATATAGGCGGCACTGTGTTCAAAGGGAAAACTTGAGCCTAAGAAAAGGACAGGTTCAGCTGCTTAGTTTAGGGGGTGGGGAGGAAGTGTCGTAGGAGAGCTTTGAGGTGAAATCCCAGGTTCAGGACAGGTTGTCCTTTGCAAGAATGCAAGACTCCAAAACTTAGCTTAAAAATAA
>NW_025397162.1:0-1612 GCF_016433145.1 Gracilinanus agilis | reverse complement strand
TGATCTTATTGGAAAGGCTTCTAATTTATCCCCATTGCATATGATGCGGCAGGACACACCTTTGAGTTTAATCTCTCACTTTCTTAAGTCTGGGAAAGCACGAAAACACTAAACCAGGTCCCAGTTTGTAGCCTTTGTCTAGCTCTGAGGGGGAAACGATCAACTGGACATTGAACAGTCGGTGCTCAGGGTTGGAGCTGGCTCCCCATCCTCGGCTATTTCCAATGACACGTGGCCCACGAGGGACTGTTTGCTTTGGTATGACACGGCAACCCCACTTAGGGCTCATTGGACAGCAGGAATAGGTTTAGGGTTATGTCAGGAAATAGGAGGAGAGATAGGATAGAGGAAGGGAAGGAGGTGGGGGAGACAGACACAGAGACAGAGAGGGAGAGAAGAGAGAGAAAGAGAATGATAACAGGAAAGGAGGGAAGGGGGGAGACAGAGAACCAGAGAGACAGACAGGGAGGAGAGACAGAGACAGACAGAGACTGAGGCAGAAAGACAGAGAGAACACTTCTGTTTTCATTCTTTTCTTCTCTTTTTGTCATGTGCCTGAAGATTCAGAACTTTCCTGGTGGCATCTCTGGGGGCTCATGGAAGGATATTCCTGCCTAGAAGAGCCTGAGATAGGTCACAGCAAGTCTCTGTTTTCTCATTCTACTTTGCTTTTCCTGAGTGTAGGTGACTGGACAGTGATCTCGAGATGGGCCTTTCCAGCTCCAGCAGCTACCTTGTGGACATGAGAAGTCTGGCATCACTCAGCGGTCCTGGTCACTTTAGCTTGGAGTTTATCCCCAGCTTCTACAATGGTTCTTGAAGGAGAAGATTAGCCCCATCCGGAGGATGAGACTGAGTCATACTGTGGCTTCTCAGAGGATGTGGACCTTGAGAGACCTTAGATGGGGCAGAGCCAAGTGAAAGGCGAAATGGCCATTCAGAAGTCCCACAAAATGTTTCCTCTAACTTATTGTTTCATATCTGAAGTCTGTTAAAGCTACAAAGTACTGGTCAATCTAATACAAAAAAGGAAAGAAGAAAACCAGATTGACAGTATCAAAGATGAAAAGGGAGACCTCACCTCTAATGAAGAGGAAATCAAGGCAATCATTAAAAACTATTTTGCCCAATTATATGGCAATAAATATAACAATTTAGGAGATATGGATGAATATTTACAAAAACATAAACTGCCTAGATTAACAGCAGAAGAAATAGAATACCTAAATAATCCCATATCAGAAATAGAAATTGAACAAGCCATCAAAGAACTCCCTAAGAAAAAATCGCCAGGGCCTGATGGATGCACAAGTGAATTCTATCAAACATTCAAAGAACAACTAAATCCCAATACTATACAAATTATTTGATATGATAAGCAAAGAAGGAGTCCTACCAAATACCATTCCTGACACAAATATGGTACTGATTCCAAAGCCAGGCAGATCAAAAACAGAGAAAGAAAACTACAGACCAACCTCCTTAATAAACATAGATGCCAAAATCTTCAATAGAACCCTAGCAAAAAGACTCAAGCAACTGATCAAGAAAGGGGATTATAAAATTTTGGTGGATTTATATTAGGAATAAAGGCTAAGTGGGGGTTGAGAAA
>NW_025397161.1:0-1000 GCF_016433145.1 Gracilinanus agilis | reverse complement strand
CTCAAATTGTCTCTTCTAGACCGGTTTTCTTGGTCTGTCACTCTCTTATTGAGATATTTCATGTTTCCTTCTATTTTTTTCAGTCTTTTGACTTTGTTTAATTTGTTCTTGTTGTCTTGAGAGATCATTAGCTTTTAATTGCTCAATTCTAGCCTTTAGGGATTGGTTTTCAGGTATGATCTTTTGGTTTTCTTTTTCAATATGGTTCAATTTGCTTATCAGTTCATTTCATTTCTGAGCCTCACTTTCCAATTGCAAGATTCTACCTTTTAAACTGTTATTTTCTTGCCAGATCTCTTCCATTTTCCTCAAAATCTCAGTTTTGAACTCTTCCATAGCTTATGAGGGGTTTTCCTTATTTGAGGAGGGTTGGGATACTTGTTTGCTCTCCTCCTCTGTTTGCGTGGTTGTCTGGATTTTCTCAGTGTAAAAGTTGTCGAGTGTCAAAGACTTCTTTTTCTTGTTTTTAATCTTTATCTTCTGAACTTCCTGAGACTGGGTAGCCATCATTAGCTCAGCAGCTTCTTAGGTTTATCCTCGTGCTCAGGGTCTCTCCACGGTCTTTTGGCTCCTGAGGTCTGAGTTCTGGTTTTTTCCAAGGTCAAGCCCCCTGGTGGACTGCCTTGCTTGATCCTCTGCAAGAGGTTTCTTTACAAGTCTCAGGGTGCTGCTTCCACAGTCGTATACCTGTCTGCACTGCTTCCACTCAGGGTTTCAGAGCTTTAGATCTTGGTTGTGTCTGCCTCCACCCACGCCTCCACCCATGCCTCCGCCCACGCCTGCGCTCTGAGCCCTGCGTCCACTCTCAGCAACCTGCTCCTGTGCTCAGATTTTGTGTGCGTTCGTTAGCTTTTTGGGGTCCTAAATCTTGCTGCTCTCAGGAACAGGCTCCGGAGCTGCCAATGACTCGATGGTTGCCCCAAACTTGCTCTATTTCTTTTTAGCTGGCTTCTGCGCTATAGATGTTGTGTGTGGAGGGGGTGGGGGTGGGGTGGTTGCT
>NW_025397160.1:0-1300 GCF_016433145.1 Gracilinanus agilis | reverse complement strand
CTTCTTCTGTCTGTCTTGTCACCATCTTTGTTAAAATGTGTTGCCCAGGAACTTCCGGTTAAGATGGCGGCAGTGTAAGGAGCAGCTGCTCGATCTCTCCTGACCAAAGCATACAGGACTCCTCAAGGGGACATAAAAATGAATCCAGATGAACGAAGGAACCCCACAACAGGGCGCAGCATTGAAGGTATGCAGAATCTGGGCATTTCCACGCTATAAAGGGGTGAAACCGCTCTCACTAGAACTCAAGAGGAAGAAGCCCCTCCCCCACCCCCCACAGCGCACACCTCACACAATGGGCCAACTCACAAGTGGGAAAACAGGACTGGGGCAACCAGATAATCACTGGCAGCCCTGGAGCCTGTACCTGTGTGCTGCAAGATGAGGGACCCCAGGTGGCTGGGGTCACTTGGACTTTCCCCAAGCCTCCACCTGGGTGAAGGCACCACCTAGGGCCAGGACAAAGGCCTCTGAAACAGGGCCTCTCCCAATCACTGAAGGCATCGCCTCAGGTGCGAATAAAGATCTCCAGCCCACAGACTTTCACTACCTTCTGGGGGGTGTGGGGGGGGGGGTGAAGGCAGGGCCCTAAGAGCATCTGAGCAGGCAAAGGCAGAGCCCTAGGCTTGAATCACTATCTCCAGCCCCTGCTTGGACCTCCAGTGAGGACCCCTTGCAGACCCAGTGGGGCAGTGGAAGCATTAGTACAGCAAGAGGTAGAAAGAGAAACACCATTTAAAATCACCCTAGACAATATAAAATACTTGGGAATCTATCTACCAAAACAAACACAGCAATTATACGAAAACAACTACAAAACACTTTCCAAACAAATAAAACTGGACCTCAACAATTGGAAAGCCATTAACTGTTCATGGGTAGGACGAGCTAACATAATAAAAATGAACATCCTACCCAAATTAATTTACCTATTTAGCACCATACCTATCAAATTACCAAAAAACTTCTTTACTGAATTAGGAAAAACTATAACAAATTTCATTTGGAATAACAAAAGATCAAGAATATCAAAGGAAATATGAAAAAAATGTGAAGAAAGGGGGCCTAGCAGTACCAGATATCAAAATATACTATAAAGCAACAGTCATTAAATCAATATGGTACTAGCTAAGAGATAGAAGGGAGGATCAGTGGAATAGACTCCAGGTTAATGATGTCAGCAAGACAGTGTATGATAAACCCAAAGAGCCCAACTTTTGGGACATGAATCCACTATTTGACAAAAACTACTGGGGAATTTGGAAAACAATATGGGAGAGATTAGGTTTAGATCAACATC
>NW_025397159.1:0-2808 GCF_016433145.1 Gracilinanus agilis | reverse complement strand
TACCTCTTAATGCTCTCTTCCTCTCTTTCTTATAATAGTATTTATTCTATCCCCTTCCCATGCCCTTTTTGTGTGTAATAGAATATACTATTTTTCTTATTCATTCAAGTTTCTCTTGGTGTCCTCTACTATTCACCTCCCTCTTTCCCACCCCCCTATCATCTTAGACCATTTAGTTTTCCAACCTCTCCCTATGAATAATTCTTCTCATTACTATAATAGTTAATAGAGTTCCTTACAGAGATTTATACATAACATTTCTCCACATAGGAATACCATTAATTAGATCATATGGAAGCCCTTAAAGTGGCAAATTTAAAAAAATACAAGTTTTCTTTCTTTCCCCTCTGTTTCTTATTTACCTTTTCATGTTTCTCTTGATTTCTGTTGTTGGATATAGAACTTTGCATTTAGCCCTGGTCTTTTCTGTGCAAATACTTGGAAATCTTCTATCCTTTTGAATGCCCAAACTTTCCCCAGGAAGTATATAATTTGTATTGATGGGTAAGTCATTCTTGGTTGTAGACCCAGTTCTCTTGCCTTTCTAAATATCATATTCCATGCCTTGCAGTCTTTTAGTGTGGAGGCTGACAAATCCTGTGTGATCTTGATTGGTGCCCCTCGATATCTAAATTGTCTCTTTCTGGCTTCTTGTAATATTTTTTCTTTTAGTTGGAAGCTCTTAAATTTGGCTATTATATTTCTGGGGGTTGTCTTTTCAGGGTCTAGTGTAGAGGGTGATCTATGGATCCTTTCAATGTCATAAATCATGAAACTTCCTGTTTAAGATGGCTACAGAGTAAAAAGCAGCTGCCTAACCTCTCCTAATCGAAACATATAGGACTCCTAAAGAAGACATAAAAAAATCTAGAGGAGCAAACGGACCCCACAACAGGGCGCAGCATTGGAGGTAAGTGGAATCGGGGTATTTCCATGCTATAAAGGGGGGTAAAAGCTCTCACTAAAACGTGAGCTGAGCAACCCCCTCCCCCACCCTATATGACCTACAATGCCAAAGCCAGAGCACAAGAGTTAGAGTAAGTTTGGGGCACACATTTAGTCCTTGGCAGCTACCTGGGGTCACCAGGGCCTGTTCCTGAGAGCAGCAAGACTTAAGACCCCGAGAGGCTAAAGAATGCTCAGACTTTGATCACAGACCCTGAGTGCAGGCACAAGTGCAGGTGTGGACTCAAGCTCACACATGCATCCTGAGCTCAGGTGAGGACTTGGACCTTGAGAGCAGGAGCATACCTTGAGTGGGGACCCAGTGCAGAGGGGTGCACAACTGTGGAAGCAGAGCCCTGAGACTCTTAAAGGAGCCTTGGGCAGAGGAACAAGCAAGGGGCCCAAAACAAGGCTTGACCCTGAGAACAACTACACATGAGACCTCAGGAGCCTAAAGAGAGCAGACAGACCTGGAGTGTGAGGATAAACCTGAGAGGGCACAGGGCTAACAATGGCAAGCCAGAGACAAGAACTCCAAAGGAGAAATATCAAGAAGAAATTTGTAACACTAGACAACTTTTACACAGAAAAAATCCAGTCAACAGAGCAAACAGCAGAGGAGAACAAACAAGTAATCATATCCAAATCTTCCCAAAATAATGAAAACTGGCCACAAGCTATTGAAGAGTTCAAATCTGAGATGATGAGAAAGATGGAAGAGATTTGGCAAGAAAATAATAGTTTCAAAGGCAAAATTTTGTAATTGGAACATGAGGCTGAGAAATCAAATGAACTGATAAGCAAACTGAACACCCAAAATGACAAGATTGAAAAGGAAAACCAGTCCCTAAAGGCTAGAATTGAGCAATTAGAAGCTAATGATCTCTCAAGACAGCAAGAACCAATAAAACAAAGTCAAAAGACTGATAAATAGAAGGAAACATTAAATATCTCAATGAGAAAGTGACAGACCAAGAAAACAGGTCTAGAAGAGACAATCTGAGAATCATTGGTCTTCCTGAAAAAGCAAAAATTAATAGAAATTTGGACTCCACACTAAAAGAAATTATTCAGCAAAATTTCCCTGAAGTTCTACAACAAGAAAAAGAAGGATGAATGAAGTCCTAGAAATATTAGATTTACTAGATATGTGGAGAAAAATAAATATGAACAAAAAGGAATACACCTTTTCAGCTTCACATGGTACATTCACAAAGATTGACCATGTAATAGGGCATAGAAACATTGCAAACAAGTGCAAAAGAGCAGAGAGGAGAAAGGGAGGAGGAAAGAAAGACAGCAACAGGGATTTGAGTGCTAAGGAGAGAGGGTGAAAAATAGGAAGGAAATAGAGAGAGGAAGAGAGAGTGAAAGACAGAGACAGATTCATGGAAATATCAATGTAGAGAATGAAACAAATAGAGACACAGAGAGAGAGAGCCTGAATATGTCAGAGAGACACAGAGATGGGGATGCTGAGATACCCAGAAAAGGGAAGGGAGATAGAGACACAGAGAAAGGGAGAGAGAAATCAAGAGACAAGGAATGAAAGAGGCAGAGAAAGAGAAACAGAGATTGGGAAGAGGAGTCAGAGAAAATATAGAACAGAGAGAATGCAGACAGAATGAGAGAGGGACAGGGAAAGGGGGAGAGAAGGAGAGAGACAGAATCAGAGATGGAGAGGGACAGAGAGAAGGAGGAGAGAAAGGGCAGGGGTGTGGAAAGACAGAAAGGGAAAAGGGATGGGACCAGAGAGAGGGAAAGGGAGAAGGGAAGGAAAGAAAAGGGATTGAGGGAGAAAGAGACTGAGAAAGCAGAAAGAGGGGGAGAGAGATGGAGAGGTAGGGAGAGAGCAAGAATGGG
>NW_025397158.1:0-2540 GCF_016433145.1 Gracilinanus agilis | reverse complement strand
GACATAAAAACAAATCCAGATGAACAAAGGGACCCCACAACAGGGCTCAGCATTGAATGTACGTGAGATTGGGGCATTTCCATGCTATAAGGGGGTGAAATAGCTCTACTAAAATGCGAGCTGAGCAACCCCCTCCCTCCCTCACACCACCTACAGGGACAAAGCCAGTGCACAAGAGTTAGAGCAAATTTGTGGCACTCATTAAGTCCTTGGCAACTACCTGGGGTCACCAGGGTCTGCCCCTGAAAGCATCAAGACTTAAGACCCCAAGAGTCTAAAGAATGCTCAGACTTTAAACACAGACCCTGAGCACAGGTGGAGTCACAGCTGCAGACATGGATTCTGAGCACAGGCACGGACCGTGGGTGGGGTCCCAGTGCAGAGGGGTGTATGACTGTGGAATCAGTGCCCTGAGACTGTTAAAGGAGCTTCAGGCAGAGGAACAACCAAGGGGTCCACCAGGAGGCTTGACCCTGAGAACAACTAGACCTCAGACCTCAGGAGCCTAAAGAGCTCAGACAGCGTGAGGATAAAGCTGAGAGGGCATGCGTCTCACAATGGCAAGCCAGAGACAAGAACCCCAGAAGAGAAAGAACATGAAGAAATCTTTAACACTTGATAACATTCACAAAGAAAAAAATCCTGACAACAGAGCAAACAGCAGAGGAGAGCAAACAAGTAATCATATCCAAACCTTCCCCAAAAATGAAAACTGGTCACAAGCTATTGAAGAGTTCAAATCTTAGATTATGAGAAAGATGGTAGAGAACTGGCAAGAAAATAACTGTTTAAAAGGCAGAATTTCACAATTAGAAAGTGAGGCTCAGAAATCAAATGAATTGACAAGCAAATTGAAGACCAGAAATGACCAGCTGGAAGCATTGAAGAACCAAACAGACCAGATTGAAAAGCAAAACCAAAATATTATAGCCAAAAACCAGTCTCTAAAGACAAGAATTGGGCAAGTAGAAGCCACTGATCTCTCAAGACAACAAGAACAAATAAAGCAAAGTCAAAAGAATGATAAAATAGAAGGAAACATGAAATATCTCACTGAGAAATTGACAGATCAAGAAAACAGCTCTAGAAGAGACAATTTGAGAATAGTCTTCCTGAAAAACAGAAATTAGTGGAAATTTGGACTCCATACTAAGGGAAATCATTCAGCAAAATTGCCTTGAAGTTCTACAACAAGAGGGCAATATAGACATTGAAAGAATCCATGCATCACCCTCTACACTAAACCCTGAAAAGACAACCCCTAGAAACATAATAGCCAAATTCAAGAGCTTCCAAGTAAAAGAAAAATTTTTACAAGAAGCCAGAAAGAGACAATTCAGATATCAAGGAGCACAAAACAGGATCACACAGTATCTGGCAGCCTCCACACTACAAGACTGCAAGGCATGGAATATGATATTCAGAAAGGCAAGAAAACTGGGTCTAAAACCAAGGATCACCTACCCATCAAAACTGACTATATACTTCCAGGGGAACGTATGGGCATTCAACAAGACAGAAGATTTCCAATTATTTGCACAGAAAAGATCAGGACTAAATGTAAAGTTCGATATCCAACCACAAAAAAACAAGAGAAACATGAAAAGGTAAATAAGAAACAGAGGGGAAAGAAAGAAAATTCTTATTTTTAAATTTGCCTCTTTAAGGTCTTCAATAAGATCTAATTATTTTTATTCCTATATGGAGAAATGTTAAGTTTAATTCTCTGTAGTGAACTCTATTCACTCTTATAGTATTCATTTTTATAGTAATTAGAAGAATTGTTCACAGGGAGAGGTTGGAGTACTAAATGGTCTAAGATGATAAGGGGATGGGTGGGAAAGAAGGGGGTGAATACTAGAGAACACCAAGAGAAACTTGAATGGATAAGAAAAATAGGATATTCTCTTACACACTCAGAAGGCATGGAAAGGGGCGGGGATGAATACTATTATAAGAAGGAGAGGAAGAGAGCAATAAGAGGTAATATTCAAACCTTATTCTCAGTGGAATTAACCCTGAGAGGGAAGATTAGCTATATCTATTGAGATATAGAACTCTTTCTAACCCTACTGAAAAAGTCAGGATAAACCAAGGGGAGCAGATGAGTGAAAAGGTCAAAAAAGGAGGGGAGGAGAAGGGGGAGGGAATTCATTAGGCCTTAAAAATAAAAAGATGGGAATAACAAGGGCTGGGGTAGAAAGGATAGTAAATTAAAGGAGGGGACAAGGGGTACTGGTTTAAAACAAATCACTGGTTTAAAAAGAAATAGCCTAAGAAGAAGGGGTAGAACTAAGAGAGGATACCAAAATGTTGGAGAATACACAACTGATAATTATAACTCTGAATGTGAATGGGATGTTTGATTATACTAAATTAAGAATCTTTTGTACAAACAAAAACAATGCAACCAAAATCAGAAGGGAAACGACAAATTGGGAAAAAATCTTTATAACAAAAACCTCTGACTGGGGTCTAATTACTCAAATATATAAGGCGTTAAATCATTTGTATAAAAAAATTAGAGAAATGCAAATTAA
>NW_025397157.1:0-2499 GCF_016433145.1 Gracilinanus agilis | reverse complement strand
CGGCCATAATCTTCTGGTATTCCTTTTCAATCTGGTCATTTCTTGTGTTCAATTTGCTTATCAGTTCATTTGGTTTCTGAGCCTCGCTTTCCAGTTGCAAGATTCTACCTTTTAAGCTGTTATTTTCTTGCCAGATCTCTTCCATTTTCCTCAGAATCTCAGATTTGAACTCTTCCATAGCTTGTGAGGAGTTTTCCTTATTTGGGGAGGGTCTGGATGGTTGTTTGTTCTCCTCCTCTGTTTGCTCGGTTGTCTGGATTTTCTCTGTGTAGAAGCTGTCGAGTGTTAAAGACTTCTTTTTTTTGTTATTATTCTTTCTCTTCTGAATTTCCTGTAACTGATTAGCCATCATTAGCCCAGCAGCTTCTCAGGTTTTTCCTCGCTCTCTGTGTCTGTCTGAGATCTATTGGCTCCTGAGGTCTGAGTTCTAGTTTTTTCCAAGGTCAAGCCCCCTGGTGGATTCCCTTGCTTGATCCTCTGCAGGAGGATCCTTTACAAGTCTCAGGGAGCTACTTCCACAGTAGTATACCGGTCTGCACTGGTTCCCCACTTAGGCTTAGTTCCTGGCTGTGTTTGCCTCCACCCACGCCTCTGCTCAGCGGGTGCGCGCCCAGCGTCCACTCTTTGCTCCCGCGCGCTCAGATTTCGCGTGCGTTCTTGACTTGATGGGGTCCTAAGTCTTGCTGCTCTCAGGAACAGCTCCCGGAGCTGCTGATGACTCGATGGGTGCCCCAAACTTGCTCTATTTCTTTTTAGCTGGGTTCGGAGCTATAGGTGAGTGTGGAGGGGGTGGGGGTGGGGCGGTTGCTCAGCTCGCGATTGAGTGAGTGAGAGCCCTTTTTAGCCTGGAACTGTCTCGATTCCATGTACCTTCCACGCTGTGCCCTGTTGTGGGGTTCCTCCGTTCGTCTGGACTTGTTTTTATGTCCCCTTGAGGAGTTTTGTGTGTTTCGGTCAGGAGAGGTTAAAAGCTGCTTCTTACTCTGCCGCCATCTTAACCCGGAAGCTCTGATTTAACCATTTTAAATGGCAAATTGGAACTATGTCCAAAGGGCTTTAAACGACTATCTGCCTTTTGATACAGCCATAGTACTTCTTGGTTTATACCCAAAAGAGATAATAAAGAAAAAAAACTTGTACAAAAATATTTATAGCCATGCTCTTTGTGGTAGCAAACATTTGGAAAATGAGGGATTGCCCTTTGATTTGTGAATGGCTGAAAAACTTGTGTTATCTGTTGGTTATGGAATACTATTGTGCTGAAAGGAATAATGAACTGGAGGAAATCCATGTTAATTGGAATGACCTCCAGGAATTGATGCAATGGGAAAGCAACAGATCCTGGAGAATGTTGTATACAGAGACTGATACACTATAGTACAATGGAACATAATTGACTTTTCTACTACCAGAAATGCAAGAATCCAGAGTAAGGCTGAGGGACTTATGAGAAAGAAAACTAGCCACATTCAGAGGAAGAAGTGTGGGAGTAGAAACACAGAAGAAAAACAATTTCTTGAACACATGGGCTGATGGGGATATTATTGGGGACGTAGACAATAAATGATAAGTCTTGTTCAACTATCAATAATATGGAATTATGTCTTAATCAATGATACATTTAAGACCCAGGGGAATTGTGTGTTGGCTACAGAGGGTTGGTGGGGTTTGAGGGAGTGGAAAAGAACATGAAATATTTAACTATGGGAAAATATTCAAAATAAAATAAAAATTGAAAAAATTAAATTAAATTTAAAAAAAAGAAAAAAGAAATTTAGGCCAAAAAGTTATTCCAGTGTAACTTTTTAATGAAAATTTTTATTAATATGAACATTTAGATATCAAGTGTTTCTCAAGTAGGTACTTAATGGCAGGAGAGAACTTTTTAACATGTTGCCTCTGAAGAATTTACCTTGTTCATTGAAAAATATGGATGATAAGGGAAAATATATAAATGAAAGTCTTGTAAATCCAGTATAAAAAAGAAAAAAATCAATTTTATTTTCAACATTATTTTTTCAAACAATCCACAGCTTCACTGATATATTCTATATACATGCTAGACAAGCAATATGGTTTTGGAGGATTTCTTGTCAGAAGATATAAAAATTTTTTATTAATATTATCCACATAGAAAGCCTTAATAAGCCGATGTCTTCCTATAGTGTCATAAAATATTACATATATCTAATTTTGAGTCATTTTGTGAATGTTTTATTGAATCCCAGCATCTCAGATTTGGAAGGGATATGAGAAATCCAAACAATACCTGAACAGTAATCCCCTTTAGTATCTTCCTGAAAAGTCATCATTGAAATGCTACTTGAAGTCCCATACTGTTGGAAAGTCCACTATCTCCCAATGAAGCCTTTTTTATTTGTGTAAACCTAATAATTCTTAGAAAGTTTTTCTTGAATCAAAAGACTTTCTCTCTCTCTTCTCTCTTCCTGCTTCCCTTCTCTCTCTCTCTCTCTCTCTCTCTCTCTCTCTCTCTCTCTC
>NW_025397156.1:0-3380 GCF_016433145.1 Gracilinanus agilis | reverse complement strand
CTGTGTGATCCTGATTGGTGCTCCTTGATATTTGAATTGTCTCTTTCTGGCTTCTTGTAAGATTTTTTCTTTTGCTTGAAAGCTTTTGAATTTGGCAATAATATTTCTAACTGATTTCTTCTCTGGGTCGAATGTAGTGGGTGTTCTATGAATCCTTTCGATGTCTATATTGCCCTCTTGTTGTAGGACTTCAGGGCAATTTTGCTGAATAATTTCTTTTAGTACGGAGTCCAGGTTTCTATTAATTTCTGGTTTTTCTGGAAGACCAATTATTCTCAAATTGTCTCTTCTAGACCGGTTTTCTTGGTCTGTCACTCTCTCATTGAGATATTTCATGTTTCCTTCTATTTTTTCAGTCTTTTGACTTTGTTTTATTTGTTCTTGTTGTCTTGAGAGATCATTGCCTTCCAATTGCTCAATTCTAGCCTTTAGGGATTGATTTTTGGCTATAATCTTTCGGTTTTCGGCCATAATCTTCTGGAATTCCTTTTCAATCTGGTTATTTCTTGTGTTCAATTGCAAGATTTTACCTTTTAAACAGTTATTTTCTTGCCAGATCTCTTCCATTTTCCTCAAAATCTTAGTTTTGAACTGTTCCATAGCTTGTGAGGAGTTTTCCTTATTTGAGGAGGGTCCGGATGCTTGTTTGTTCTCCTCCTCTGTTTGCTTGGTTGTCTGGATTTTCTCTGTGTAAAAGTTGTTGAGTGTTAAGGGCTTCTTTTTCTTGTTGTTATTCTTTCTCTTCTGAGTTTCCTGAGGTTGGGTAGCCATCATTAGCCCAGCAGCTTCTCAGGTTTATCCTTGCGCTCAGTGTCTGTCTGTGGTCTATTGGTACCTGAGGTCTGAGTTTTGGTTTTTTCCAAGGTCAAGCCTCCTAGTGGACCCCCTTGCTTGATCCTCTGCAGGAGGTTCCTTTACAAGTCTCAGGGCGCTGCTTCCATAGTCGTATACCGGTCTGCACTGGTTCCCCACTCAGGTTTTCAGAGCTTTAGTTCCTGGCTGTGTCTGCCTCCACCCACGCCTCCGCCAGTGCCTGTGCACTCTGTGCTGGGCGTCCACTCTCTGCCCTCGCGCTCAGATTTCGCTTGCGTTCTCTGGCTTATTGGGGTCCTAAATCTTGCTGCTCTCAGGAACAGGTCCCAGAGCTGCCAATGACTCGATGGGTGCCCCAAACTTGCTCTATTTCTTTTTAGCTGGCTTCAGTGCTATAGATTTTGTGTGTGGAGGGGGTAGGGGTGTGGTTGCTCAGCCCGCGATTTAGTGAGAGCCCTTTATATCCTGGAAATGTCTCGATTCCACATACCTTCCACGCTGTGCCCTGTTGTGGGGTTCCTCCTTTCATCTGGACTTGTTTTTATGTCCCCTTGAGGAGTTTTGTGTGTTTCGGTCAGGAGAGGTTAAGAGCTGCTTCTTACTCTGCCGCCATCTTAACCCGGAACCCCCCGGGAATAGATTTTTGAACAACAATACAGGTATAACCCAGTGGAATTGCTTGTAAGCTCCAGGAGTGGAGAAAGAAGAGGAATAGGTCAAAATCATAAATCACATAACTATGGAAAAATGTTCAAAATTAATTGATTAAATACATTTAGAAAAAGAAATCAAAATCCAATATTATGTTGTTAACAACGAAATACAAAAAGAGCAAAAATTAGCAGTTGGAATGTAACTTATACTTCAGCTGATGTAAAAAATAAAAACAGAGATAGGAAATATAATCTCAGACAAAGTAAAAGAAAAAATAGACTCATTTAAAGGAAATGAGTGGGAAAACTACGTGACACTATAGACAATGAATTAACATCAGTACTAAGTATACATATTTATAAGTATATATATATATCAAACAGTATCATATTCAAATTCTTAAAGAAAATGTTTAATGAATTATAGGAGGATATGAACAGTATAAGTAAACTAATTGAGTGAAATTAACTTTCACCTCTAAGAATTACATAAACCTAATTTTAAAATAAATAAAGAAGTTGAGGAGATGGCTATAATTTATGAAAATGTAAATATGATACACCTGGAAAAATAAAAAGAGAATATAAAGGATTATACCTTTTTACTTAGATTTAAGTGAAACCTTCATAAATATCGAACATATATTTGGGCAGAAAACATTATAAACAAATGCAGAAAGATAGTAATATCAAATGCTCCCCTTTAAGAATATAATACCCTAAAAATCATATTCCAAAAAGGATATTGGAAGCATGGATTAAAAATTAATTGGAACTGACTAAATACAGATAGAAACTTATCATTCTTCATTTTATTTCCATCATGAATTTCTAACTAATGTAAGTGATGTATGTTTTCATAATATGATGAACAGGGAAGTATGTATTGCATTATATAACACATGTATACCTATATCATTTTACTTGCTGTCTTGGAAAGGGTGGAGAGATGGGAGAGACAGTAAACATGAATCACAAAATATCATAAAACAATTATTTAAAGGTGTATCCACATGCAATCTGGAAAAAATAAAAATTAAATTTAAAAAGAAAGGAATTAATTAGAAACTAAATTATCTAATAATATAGAGTGAATAAGTCAAAGAACAATCATAGAAACAATCAATAATTTCATAAGATATAAGGGCAATGAGATACTATACCAAAATTTATGGGTTTGCTATCAAAGCAGTACTTAGAAGAAAATTTATATCTCTAAATGCATACATCAAAAAAGAGAGAAAGAACAAATCATCACTGAATGAAGCATGCAACTAAAAAAAATGAAAAAAAGAACAAGTACAAATATTCAAACAGCAAAATTTAAATCCTGAAAATCAAAAAAGAGATTAATAAAATTGAAAGTAAAAAAAGAAGTGAACTTTTAAGTAAAACCAGAAGTTGGATTCACTTAATAAATTTTAAAAAATATACACAGCATTGGCTAACTCAATTAAAAAAAAGATGCATGAGATCAAAATTACTTATATCAAAAATGAAGAATTTACTACTTATAAAGACAAAATCAAAGCAACAACGTAGAGCTATCTTGCCCAATTACTATGCCAATAAGCTGGACAAACTAAATAAAATGGATAACTATTTGTAAAAACTGCCCAGATTAACAGTAAGGAAAATAGAATACTTAAAAAATTTTCTGAGAAAAAAAATTGAAAGAGCCATAAATAAGTTCCCTAAGAAAAAAAGTACTCAGACAAAAATGATTTACAATTGAATTCTACTAAACTTTTAAATTGCTTTAAAAAATAGGTAAAGCACTATCGAATTTCTTCAATGGCACAAATATGGTATGAAACCTAAATCAGGGAGAGCAAAAATAGAGAAAGAAAACGTATACACTAATTTTCTCAATGAAAATTAATGGAAAAATTATAAATTATATATATATATATA
>NW_025397155.1:0-2399 GCF_016433145.1 Gracilinanus agilis | reverse complement strand
ACAGAGAATTATACATAGCATTTCTCCACCTAGTAATACAGATAATTAGATCTTATTTATGCCCTTAAAGAGTCAAGCTTAAAAGACTATGAGTTTTCTTTCTTTTCCCTCTGTTTCTTATTTACCTTTTCATCTTTCTCTTGATATTTGTGGTTGAGTGTCAAACTTTCCATTTAGTCCCGGTCTCTTTTGTACAAAAACTTGGAATTCTTCAATTTTGTTGAATGCCCATACTTTCCCCTGAAAGTATATGGTTAGTTTCGCTGGGTAGTTGATTCGTGGTTGCAGGCCCAGCTCTCTTGCCTTTCTGAATATTGTATTCCAAGCCTCAAGGTCTTTGTTGAGAGATCGTTAGCTTCTAATTGCTCAATTCTAGCCTTTAGGGACTGGTTTTCGGTTATAATCTTTTGGTTTTCCTTTTCAATCTGGTCATTTCTGGTCTTCAGTTGACATGCCTCACTTTCCAATTGTGAAATTCTGCCTTTTAAACTGTTATTTTCTTGCCAGATCTCTTCCATCTTTTTTATCATCTCAGATTTGAACTCTTCAATAGCTTGTGACCAGTTTTCATTATTTTGGGAAGGTTTGGATATGATTTCTTGTTTGTTCCCCTCTGTTGTCTGGATTTTCTCTGTGTAAAAGTTGTTGAGTATTCCAGAGTTCTTCTTGATAATCTTTCTCTTCCGGTGTTCCCGATTTTGGCTTGCCATTGTTGTTAGCCCAGAGCCTTCTTAGCTTTATCCTCACACTCACGGTCTGTCTAGGCTCCCGAGTTCTCAGGTCCCGTTGTTCTTGGGGTCGAGCCTCCTGGTCTTCCCTGGTCTGCCCCTCTGCCCAAGGCGCCTTCAAAATTCTCAGGGCGCTGCTTCCACTGCCGTGCTCCCACTGTGTGCTCCCGTCTGCACAGGGTCCCCACTCCCAGTCCAAGCCTGCGCTCGAGATCCTTGTCCGTGCCTAGGGCACTGCCTTCACCCGCTCAGACGGTCAGGAAAGTCCATGCACGTTCTTTTAGCCTCTTGGGGTCCTAAGTCTTGCTGCTCTCAGGAACAAGCCCTGGAGCTGCCAGTGACTTAATGGGTGCCCCAAACCTGCTTTCACTCTTATGTGCTGGCCTCTGAGTTGTACGTGGTGTGGGGGATGGGGGAGGGGCTTCTTCTTCTCGCGATTTAGTGAGAGCTGTTTCACCCCTTTATAGCGTGGAAATGCCCTGATTCCACGTACCTTTAATGCTGCGCCCTGTTGTGGGGTCCCTTTGTTCATCTGGATTCGTTTTTATGTCCCCTTGAGGAGTCCTGTATGCTTTGGTTAGGAGAGATCAAGCAGTGCTGCTCCTTACTCTGCCGCCATCTTAACCGGAAGTCCTTGTATTACTCTTCATAATAAAATCTATCAGAGTTGATCATTCCAAAACATTGCATTTACTGTGTATAATGTTCTGCTTATCTCACTCTGCATGAGTTCATATAGGCCTTTCCAGCTCTTTCTAAAATCATCCTGTTCATTATTTGTTATAGCACAATAGCATTCTATCACCATCATATACCACAATTTGTTCAGCCATTCCCCAATTGAGCGACATCTCTTTAGTTTCCAATTCTTTGCCACCACAAAAAAGAGCCACTATAAAATATTTTTGTACAAACAGGTACTTTTCCCATTTTAAAAAAAATCTTGTGGTTCCGGGTTAAGATGGCGGCAGAGTAAGAAGCAGCTCTTAACCTCTCCTGACCAAAACACACAAAACTCCTCAAGGGGACATAAAAACAAGTCCAGACAAACGGAGGAACCCCACAACAGGGCACAGCGTGGAAGGTACGTGGAATCGAGACATTTCCAGGCTATAAAGGGGTGAAACAGCTCTCACTAAATCGCGGGCTGAGCAACCACCCCACCCCCACCCCCTCCACACACACCACCTATAACGCAAAAGCCAGCTAAAAAGAAATAGAGCAAGTTTGGGGCACCCATCGAGTCATTGGCAGCTCTGGGGCCTGTTCCTGAGAGCAGCAAGATTTAGGACCCCAGTAAGCCAAAGAACGCACGCGAAATCTGAGCGCAGGAGCAGAGAGTGGATGCCGGGCACAGAGCGCGGGCTGAGAGCACAGGCACGGGCGGAGGCGTGGGTGGAGGCAGACACAGCCAGGAACTAAAGCTCTGAAAACCTGAGTGGGGAACCAGTGCAGACGGGTATACGACTATGGAAGCAGCACCCTGAGACTTGTAAAGGAACCTCCTGCAGAGGATCAAGCAAGGGGGTCCACCAGGGGGCTTGACCTTGGAAAAAACCAGAACTCAGACCTCAGGAGCCAATAGACCGCGGACAGACACTGAGCGCGAGGATAAACCTGAGAAGCTGCTGGGCTAATGATGGCTACCCAGTCTCAGGAAGCTCAGAAGAG
>NW_025397154.1:0-2707 GCF_016433145.1 Gracilinanus agilis | reverse complement strand
CTAATGAACATAGATGCAAAAATCTTAAATAGAATACTAGCAAAAAGACTCCAGCAAGTAATTAAGAAGATCATCCACCATGATCAGGTGGGATTTATACCAGGAATGCAAGGATGGTTCAACATTAGGAAAACCATCCACATAATTGACCGTATCAACAGTCTAACAAACAAAAACCAAACCACATGATTATCTCAATAGATGCTGAAAAAGCCTTTGACAAAATACAACATCCATTCCTATTGAAAACACTGAAAAGTATAGGAATAGAAGGACCTTTCCTAAAAATAATGAACAGAATATATCTAAAACCATCAACAAGCATCATATGCAATGGGGATAAATTAGAAGCCTTTCCAGTAAGATCAGGAGTGAAACAAGGATGCCCATTGTCACCTCTATTATTTAACATAGTACTAGAAACACTAGCAGTAGCAATTAGAGAAGAAAAATAAATTGAAGGGATTAAAATAGGCAATGAGGAGACTAAGCTATCACTCTTTGCAGACGATATGATGGCCTACTTAAAAAATCCCAGAGAATCAACTAAGAAGCTGGTAGAAATAATCAACAACTTTAGCAAAGTTGCAGGATACAAAATAAACCCACATAAATCATCAGCATTTCTATACATTTCCAACACATCACAGCAGCAAGTGTTGGAGAAACACCATTTAAAATCACCCTAGACAATATAAAACACTTAGGAATCTATCTACCAAAACAAACACAGGAATTATACGAATACAACTACAAAACACTTTCCACACAATTAAAACTAGATCTAAACAATTGGAAAACCATTGATTGCTCATGGGTAGGACGAGCTAACATAATAAAAATGACCATCCTACCCAAATTAATTTACCTATTTAGCACCATACCTATCAAACTACCAAAAAACTTTTTTACTGAATTAGAAAAAACTATAACAAAGTTCATTTGGAAGAACAAAAGATCAAGAATATCAAGAGAAATAATGAAAAAAACATGAAGGAAGGGGGCCTAGCTGTACCAGATATTAAACTGTACTCTAAAGCAGCGGTCATCAAAACAATATGGTACTGGCAAAGCGACAGAATGGGGGATCAGTGGAATAGAATTGGGGTAAGTGACATCAGCAAGACAGTGTACGATAAACCCAAAGAGTGCAGCTTTTGGGGCAAAAATCCACTATTTGACAAAAACTGGTGGGAAATTTGGAAAACAATATGGGAGAGATTAGGTTTAGATCAACATCTCACAGCCTACACCAAGATAAATTCAGACTGGGTGAATGACTTGAATATAAAGAATGAAACTATAAGTAAATTAAGTGAACACAGAATAGTATACTTGTCAGATCTCTGGGAAAGGAAAGATTTTAAAACCAAGCAAGAGTTAGAGAAAATTACAAAATGTAAAATAAATGATTTTGATTATATTAAATTAAAATTTTTTATACAAAGAAAAACAGTCCATCAGATTTTAGTTTAAAGCTTCACACTTTTTCTTTGCTTCTTGGAAGGAAAACAGTATCCACCTCTTTAGTTAAGGGAAGCAAATGCATTTCCCATAATAGGAAAATGAGCTGATGGATAGAAAACATGGGCTCCAAGGAAGCAGAATGGGTTTTGGGGATGGATTTTTTTTAAATTAGCTTTTTACCAATCCTTATACGTATTATGGAAAAGGAGGCAAAACCCAAAAATGCCCAAAAGGAAGCTAATGAACCCATTAAGCCAAGAGGATGCTCTGACAGTTGATTAGTTCCATAATGTCTTTGTACCTTATAGTCTAGAAGCCTATAATAAAAGAACAGGAGATAAAATGACCTGTCTGTCTACCTGCCTTTTTATGGGGAAAAATTGGGGTAAGAGCACATCCCTGGCTGCTCTTTTTCCTGGAAGTTCAGCCATTCCCACTTGGCAGATTCTACTTTAAGGACCTTCTAGGTCCATTTCTAATGTTGCTGGAGCCCCAGACTTTGGACTGTGATTGTTAGGAGCCCACAAAATATATACTGTAGTTGTCAAGTCGGCCCGTGGCTGAGAGGATGCTCCGGTCTGGAGCTGGGCTGCCCAATTCATGGGAGCATCAGTTCTCAGTCTTGAGCAGAGATAGATCTGAAGTCAAGCCAGTAGCAGATTCTAAGCTAAATAGATTGATTTTTGCCCCATGGGTGCCCCAGGGTTCTCAGCCAGATTCATTGACACCAATTACCACCAGACTCATTGACTGCTCCTTCCAAGTCTTGTTTAGTCCTTCTAGCACCTGTAGTTGAGTCACAGAACATAGCAGGCAGGCCACAGAGTAAGTGCTTGGCTGCTTTTGTGGATCTCTGACCTCTTCCACGTGGGTATTGCATCCAGCAATCCAGATGGCAATCTCTCCCTACCCTCTCGGCCTGTGAGTCTCTTGTCCACAGAAACACCAGGCCCACCAACATTTCTCTTTCCACGTTTTTAGAGTTATCAGACATATCTTGGAGCAATCTGACCCTCTCAAAAGAGGGTGCTCAGGGCTTCGGACGCTTATGAAATCCTGGTCAGGTAACTCCTCCTCTGGGTTAAAAGCACTGACCCAGGCAATCAGAAGGTTGGAGTTTTGCTCCTTGTCCTACCACTTAGTAATTAAAGGATCTTGGGCCAAGTTGCTTTATCTCCTTTTTGTCTTAGTTTCTTCATCTGTAAAATGGAAGTCAGAATACTTTTGGACTACTTATAAT
>NW_025397153.1:0-3257 GCF_016433145.1 Gracilinanus agilis | reverse complement strand
GGGAGGGAGGGGGCACGGAGGAAACTTTGTTACAACATGGAGTTTCCTCCCCGCGAGGCGGATACAAACATGGAACCCGGGCGCGGTTTCAAGGTTCCCCCTTAAAGGGGCGATGACTTCCGAGTAACCTGGCCTCCAGATTCACGCTCCCTCCCTCTTCTGGGGAGGTAAAGCCACTCCCTGGCTGAGTTTAGAGGAGGTATTTAACTTGCGGTTCCGAAGTTTGGAAGATAATCTTTTTGTTAAGGAAAACTTTCTTTTTTCAGTTAAGGGAGCTCTTCTCCTTTGCCAAGCCCATTCCTCCAACCCCACGGGTAATAAAGATTCCCATTTTCCCCACAAGAAAACTGAGGCCCAGATTGTCCCAAGGGCACGCAGTTGCTCAATTAGATTTAATGGCTGAGATTAGAACCTACATTTTTTCGCTTCTAGTCGGCCAAAGATCGGGGTTTGGTCTTGAAATCTTTTCCAACTACTTCACAGGAAGATGGAGACCCTGTCAAAATTGACCCCTAAGCCGTGCTATTCATTTTATTGACTTAAAATATAATACATGAGGGAGAGGCAGTTTGGTTGCTCAATGGATAGAGCACCAAGCTCAGAGAAGGGAGGTTTTGAGTTCAAATCTAGCCTCAGACACTTCCCTGGATGTATGACCTTGGGCAAGTCACTTAACTCTCATTGCCTAGTCCTTACCTCTCTTCTGCCTAGGAACCAATGCCTAGTATTGATTCTAAAATAGAAGATAAGAATTTAAACATTAAATTTATAATATTATTTAAATATAGATTCCTAATGTTATATTTCTATTATTTAAATTATATATATATAATATTTACAATTACAAGAGTCAGGATCAAATTCCTTGTCTTCTCAATGGGTAGAAGAGAGATGGGAGGAAGGGAGAGAGATTGGAAAGCAAAATATGAAAAAAATAAAATTAATAAAATAGAATTCAAGCGTTATGTGATGGCCACAGTGATCCTATTCACTGGCAGGGAGCCCCCAGGAAATATCCAAGATGCCATCAATTTGTTCATATGATAATAATCAATGACAGAGTAATAATCACTCCCATTTCCGTGTGTACCACAAAGCCTTCCACCAGAGTTGACAATAGTCACTGGTGTGTCTTCAGAATCTGGGTGTCGGTGTCCCCAGGCCCATTGGCTTCACCCCCTGAACTATATCTTATTGTTATTCATTCTTTGTTCACTACTTTTGATGTCAGATTCTTTGTGGCTGCATTTTAGAGTTTTCTTGGTGGGGACGCTGGAGTGCTTTGTCATTTCCTTCTCCAACCCATTTGACAGATGAGGAAACCGAGGCAAACTGAAGTTTCTGTGACTTGCTCGGGCCACACAGCTAGTAAATGTCTGAGGTCGGATCTGAACTCAGGTCTTCCTGACTCCAGGCTCTGCACTCTAATCCCTGCACCACCTAGCTTTCCTGGATCGTTTGTATCTTAAGGGACCCTTGCTTTCTGGAGAGGTTCTTCTGGGCCTTGGCCTTAGAGAAAAGAAGGCTAAGGGGCTCTGGGAGCCATTCGCTCCAGGGGCTGTCTTGGGGATGGGAGTGGAAGAGACATTTGCCTTGGATGAAGCCCTCTGGTGTGGGGTGAGGGAGATTTGTAGGGAAGATCAAGGAAGATAGCTCTCCAGTCTATGTCTATTCAGAAAAGGTGCCTAGCCTTTGTGTGCAGCTGGGGTGACTGTTTATGTGCCCAGAGTTAAGAATATACTGACCTCCCTGGCCACACAGATAAACAGAGCAGTAGAGTCCAAGCTGGGAAGACCTTGGAGGTCACCTGAACCAACTTCCTCGTTGGTGGCAGTGCCAGAAATCAAACTCAGATCTTCTGTCTCCAAATCCAGGACTCTTTTTTCACTCTCTCAAGCCTTTAGAGGTTGGACAGTCTGTCCTTGGGGTCACCCAGGAAATAAAAGCAAGAGAATTTACATTCATCCATTAAATGGGCAGGCTGCAGGTAGAGAGATCCCCATCCTCACAGGGATTCAAGCAGAGACTAGCTATTCACTTGTTAGGGTTGCTGAAGAAGGAATTTTCCGTCCAGAGATGACTTGGACCAGACGACTAATGTCCTTTCTAGTTCTTTGTCTATGAAAGCTATTAAATCTGGATAGCAGTGACAGTAAAGAAATGGGACACTCCCCTGCAAGTGCTAGGGACCCCCACACCTTCTCTTCCCTCATTCTTTCTTACCAGGTGTTAGCAGGAGAAGTAACGGGGTGGGGGTGGGGGGTTGAGGGTGGGGAGAGTCCTGAACTATGTAAATCAAAATTCTGGGCCAACATTCTTTGCCCTCCTTTCCCCTGAAAGCTCTAGAACACTGTAATTCACATCTTCTCTTCCCTAATCAATCACCCTGGTGGCTTGTCCTGATGGGTCTGTCTGGGAGACTAAGAGGGAAATGAGGGCCATTGCTGAGACAGAGGTTCCCGTAAAGAAAAGGATCACAGAGATTTCGCTCAGGGATGTTAATGAGGGAAGTGTGTTGGTCAAGGGACTGAGCATCTGATTGGATTACTATAAGGAACTCCGGGATGAAGAAATTCCTCTTTAACCAATGTAGGTTGGAACCTTCTCTGCAATATATGATCTTAGAGAGGAAGCGACTCGGCCAGAGTGACGCTCAGCGTGTGTGTCAGAGGCTTTCCCAGATTTGGACCTGTCTGGGATTTTCTTGGAATTTCAGGTTTCCGATTCCATTCCTCAACCTATAACAACCCATTTTCTGGCTGTACGAAGGGGAAAGCCATTGAAAGAGGAGGAGCTGTCCATCAGGGGAATAAGAGACCACTCACTACCCTGGGGAGCTGTTTGATCAAACTGAGGGAAGAAAACTGAGAGAGATACCGAGGAAGGGAGACAAGCGTGCTCCCAGGTAACTGATCAGCTTGGTCTGTTGCCCAAAGGCTGGGATATTGTTTGGGGTTGGGTTTATGCTGTGATTGGATTCTTTTTATTTCACTTTACACAAATAAAGAGTTGATTTGTTTCCATTACGCCTCCAGTGACATATATTTGCTTCTCTGCTTTATAGGACTGAAAGAATTATATTTAAAAAATGTGGGTAAAATCTGGGCCGCTAACACCAAACCTTGAAGAGCTTTACCTATCTGAGCTACTGTGATGACTAGAGAATAGAATATTGGCAATTTCAGCAAAAAATTAGCCCCCAAGATCTCTCTTTCTCTCTCTCCCCCCTCCCTCTCCCTCTCTCCATCCTCCCCCCT
>NW_025397152.1:0-3352 GCF_016433145.1 Gracilinanus agilis | reverse complement strand
AAAGGCTGAAGAGGACCAGGAAAAGAGAAGGAAGAGGCTGATTTAAGAGGAGAAAAAGAGGAAGATAAAGATATAACAAAAATGAAGAGAAGATAAAAAGGGGATGAGGAAGAGTTGGAATGGGTTAGGGAATATGAGTGCTAAAAAGAGAAAGGAGAAGAATCTATATTGCTACTGTACCCTTGGGATCATGTGACATTTTTATAATGATTTGCATCTGAAATCTCCCATATTTCTTGCCTCCCCCATTAGGATAGTAAGCTCCTTGAGCATAGCGGCTATCTCTGTTTTTTTTTTTACTACCTAGCATTGCAGTGCTTTGTGTATAGTAAATGTTTAATAAATGCTTCATTCATTCATTTTAACCTACTTCTACATTCTAAACTTTGTTAGTCTCCTTCACCATTAACCCACTCTCACCCAATCCCTTTTCCTTCGGCTCACCTCTGTCCTTGGTCTCCCCTAACCCTCCAATGTTTAACTCTTTTCTTAGGTCAGAACTAAAGGGCATGTGTGATTGAATCATTCTTTGGTTGGCATGGAGGGGTCAGTTTCATAATTTCAAAACAAGGAGAATATAGAGGGAGACTTGTATCACAGATGGCTCACTTGTAACCTCCAATCGGCCATGTTATAAGGCATGTTATAAGGTTATACGGTTATTTCAAGTTACCATTTTTCATTCTCATGGACCAAGGAGATGTTGATCAGCTGACTAGTGGAGCAGCAAGGGACATTGGAACAGAGAACTTCACAGGGTCTCTTATCTCACCATCTCGTGCAGTTAGAGAAAAGCCTCTGAAGGACAGAAGGAAGCAGGAAATCAAAGCCCTCAGATTTTACCAGGGCTCAGTTCTTAGAGGTTAAACAATACTAGAAGAGAAAAAAGTGGCCATCCTACTAACATGTAAAGATTAAATAAAAGAGGAAGAGATTTGGCGAGAGAAGTGGGAAATAGCTCAAAAGGAAATAAACAGGTTAGAAGACAGAAACTCCCAATTGGAGAAAGATGCCCCCAAATCAAACAAAATGGTAAGCAAATTGGAAACCAAAATCTGGCAAGAAAATAGCAGTTTAAAAGGCAGAATTTTGCAATTAGAAAGTGAGGCTCAGAAATCAAATGAAGTGATAAGCAAATTGAACAACAGAAATGACCAGATTGAAAAGGAAAACCAAAAGATTATAGCCGAAAACCAGTCCCTAAAGGCTAGAATTGAGCAATTAGAAACTAATGATCTCTCAAGACAGCAAGAACAAATAAAACAAAGTCAAAAGACTGATAAAATAGAAGGAAACATGAAATATCTCAATGAGAAAGTGACAGACCAAGAATTGTCTAGAAGAGACAATATGAGAATCATTAGTCTTCCTGAAAAAGCAGAAATTAATAGAAATTTGGACTCCATTCTAAGAGAAATTATTCACCAAAATTTCCCTGAAGTTCTACAATAAGAGGACAATATAGACATTGAAAGGATCCATAGATCACCCTCTACACTAGACCCAAAAAAGACAACCCCCAAGAGTATAATAGCCAAATTCAAGAGCTTCCAAGTAAAAGAAAAATGTTACAAGAAGCCAGAAAGAGACAATTCAGATATCAAGGAGCACCAATCAGATCACACAGGATCTGGCAGCCTCCACGCTAAAAGACCGCAAGGCTTGGAATATGATATTCAGAAAGGCAAGAGAACTGGGTCTACAACCAAGGATCACCTACCCATCAAAACTAACCATATACTTCCAAGGGAAAGTTTGGGCATTCAAAAAGATAGAAGATTTCCAAGTATTTGCACAGAAAAGACCAGGACTAAATGGAAAGTTCGATATCCAACCACAAAAAAACAAGAGAAACATGAAAAGGTAAATAAGAAACAGAGGGGAAAGAAAGAAAACTTGTATTTTTTTTTAAATTTGCCTCTTTAAGGGCTTCAATATGATCTAATTATTGGTATTCCTATGTGGAGAAATGTTATCTATAATTCTCTTTAAGGAACTCTATTCACTATTATAGTATTCACTATTATAATAATTAGAAGAATTATTCATAGGGAGAGGTTGGAATACTAAATGGTCTAAGATGATATGGGGGTGGGAAAGAGGGGGTGAATAGTAGAGGACACCAAGAGAAACTTGAATGAATAAGAAAAATAGGATATTCTATTACACACAAAGAGGGCATGGGAAGGGGAAGGGATGAATACTATTATAAGAAGGAGAGGAAGAGAGCATTAAGAGGTAATAGTTAAACCTTACTCTCAGTGTAATTAACCCTGAGAGGGAAGAGTACCTTCAACCATTGGGATATAAAACTCTATCCAACCCTACTGAGAAAGTCAGAAGGGATAAACCAAGGGGAGCAGGGGAGTGGGGAGGTCATAAAAGGGAGGGGAGAAGTGGGAGGGAATTCATTAGGCCTTAAAAATAGAGGGGAATAATAAGGGAGGGGGTAGAAAGGGTAGTAGATCAAGGGAGGGGACAAGGGTTACTGGCATAAAGCAAACCACTGGTTTAAAAGGAAATAGTGTAAGAAGAAGAGGTAGAATTAGGAGAGGATACCAAAATATTGGGGAATATACAGCTGATAATTATAACTCTAAATGTGAATGGGATGAACTCATGCATAAAAAGGAAGCAAATAGCAGAATGGATTAGAAACCAAAATCCTACCATACGTTGTCTACAAGAAACACATATGAGGCGGGTAGACGTACACAGGTTTAAGGTGAAGGGCTTGAGCAAAATCCTTTGGGCATCAAATGTGAAAAAGAAGGCAGGAGTGGCAATTATTATTTCTGACAAAGACAAAGTAAAAATAGATATGATTAAAAAAGACAGGGAAGGGGGAAGCTGGGTAGCTCAGTGGATTGAGAGCCAGGCCTAGAGACGGGAGGTCCTAGGTTCATATCCGGCCTCAGACACTTCCCAGCTGTGTGACCCTGGGCAAGTCAATTGACCCCCATTGCCTACCCTTAACCACTCTTCCACCTATAAGTCAATACACAGAAGTTAAGGGTTTAAAATAAAAAAAATTAAAAAAAAAAGACTGGGAAGGTCATTACATCCTGATTAAAGGCAGTATAGACAATGAGGAAATAACATTGCTCAATATGTATGCACCAAATGGCATAGCAACCAGATTCATAAAGGAGAAACTGGCAGATCTCAAGAAGGAAATAGATAGTAAAACCATAATAGTGGGAGATCTAAATACTCCTCTTTCAGTTCTAGATAAATCAAACCAAAAAATAAATAAGAAAGAGGTAAGAGAGGTGAATGAAGTCCTAGAAAAATTAGATTTAATTGATATGTGGAGAAAAATAAATAGGGACAAAAAGGAATACACCTTCTT
>NW_025397151.1:0-2747 GCF_016433145.1 Gracilinanus agilis | reverse complement strand
AAGGAAGAAAGGAAGGAAGGAAGGAGGGAAGGAAGGAAGGAAGGAAGGAAGGAAGGAAGGAAGGAAGGAAGGAAGGAAGGAAGGGGAGAATAGAAAAGTATAACTGAGGTGACCATCTTACCTTCAGTATATCTGTCAATAACAAAAAGTGAGGCTAGAATCTTCTGGAAGAATCACATAATAACTACACAAAGGGAAATTTTATCTGATTAGGAGAAATATCTCATGATCCCCAAAAGGATAAAAGTAATAAATAGATAGATATTCATGCTTTTTATTACCCCTTTTACTGATACTAGCCACTCTATTTCTCTCTTTCTTTTAAGATTCATCAGCTTGTGAGCCTAGCCTCTATCATTCTCCTTCCAAGCAAATTCTCTGCCTCTAAGTCACTGTTAGAGCTATGGTTTATAAATTAACAGGTGATCTGAATTAATAAGTCTTCTCTCTCCACACAGTGTATATCAGTCATGATAACACATATAAGGGTGGGAGATCACTTGTTCCCAAGGAGAGAAGCAACCAAAGAGCCTACCTAAGAAATCAGGTAACATGACTACTATCGACTAAGTGATATAAGCTGACCAAGGGATAGGAAGATGGTCATGATTACAGGTGAAGGAACAAAATGAATCTGACAAGTACAGAAGAAAGAACTCTAGATTTTAAATCACAGTGATGTAGGTTAAAATCCAGGCTCTGCCACAAGTTAACTCTGTAACTTGGGAAAGTCTTTTACTTTTCAGAACCTGTTTCCTCACCTGAAAAATAAAGGAGTTGAAATCAATGATTTCTATGTTCTCTTAGAGATATGGTATTCTAGGATTTAATCTGTGAATTTAGTGCTACTAGAATCATATTAGTAGTGTAGAGTTATTCAAACTACCACATTCCTCACTCCAAATTCTTAGCTGAATTTCCCTACTCTCAGTTTTGTCAAAAAGTCTCAATAAGATGTGGATCACTGTACTCTAAATTTGTGCCTCACTTTCCCATAAATCACAGTGTTTGAGGGAGAGTGAACCCCAGGTTTATAGAAGGAATTTTTTGTACTTATTGTTCTTTACTATACCATTTTAGTAAATATCTTTGTTATAAGCTAAATTTGTATATTGAGAATTAATGAAAAGCACAAAATTAGAAGCTTGTAAGTTAGAGTAATAGGAGTACAGACCCACAGATTGCATACTCTTGAACCCTAGAACAACAATGGGTGTCCAACCCTGGGGTCCCAACCTGAAAACCTATTATGTTTTGTTAAGGAAAAGATAAGCTTCACCTATATGCTTTCTGCTCCAAAGGAATTATATAACCAACTAGGCACATTACTGTAAATTCTTAAAAACTTTCAGAATCATACATGCATTTGCCAAGTTGTCCAGAACTAGGATATCAAATACTGTTACAAGTTGCATGTCATCCTATCTGTCTTTTGATCCAGCCATAGCACAGCAGGGTTTATACCCCAAAGAGATAATAAGGAAAAAGACTTGTACAAAAATATTTATGACTGCGCTCTTTGTGGTGGCAAAAAACTGGAAAGCAAGGGTATGCCCTTCAGTTGGGGAATGGCTGAACAAATTGTGGTATATGTTGGTGATGGAATACTATTGCACTCAAAGGAATAAAAAACTGGAGGAATTCCATGTGAACTGGAACAACCTCCAGGAATTGATGCAAAGTGAAAGGAGCAGAACCAGGAGAACATTATACACAGAGGCTGATACACTGTGGTACAATAGAACATAATGGACTTCTCTACTAGCAGCAGTGCAAGAATCCAGAGAAAGGCTGAGGGACTTATGAGAAAGAAAACTAACCACATTCAGAGGGAGAACTGTGGGAGGAGAAATACTGAAGAAAAGCAACTGCTTGAACACATGGGCTGATGGGGATATTATTGGGGATGTAGACACTAAATGATAACTCTAGTACAACTATTAATAATATGTAATTAGGTCTTGATCAATGATACATGTAAAACCCAGTGGAATTTTGCGTCATCTAAAGGGGTTTGGGGGGCTTGGGGGAGAGGGAAAGAATATGAAACATGTAACTAGGGGAAAATATTCAAAATAAAAATTTTTTTAATATAATAAAATAAAACCCAATGAAATTGTGCATTGGCTAAGCGGGTTAGAAGGCTTTGGGGGAGAGGGAAAGACATGAAACATGTAACTGGGGAAAATATTCAAAATAAAAATATAATTAAAAAAATCAAGTTGTATGTCATCGTCATGCTTACATATTGTGATAATTCTACCAATATGGTATGGATAGAATTTAAAGGCTTGTTTTCCTTGAAAAAATATAAAGATAAAAAATCCTGTTAAAGTATTATAAAAACAAAACAAATAACATTGCTTCTTTAGAAAACCATAAGTATTATAACCCAAAAAAATAGTACGGTAACTGATAACTGCTTTTTAAAACTCTTGAAAAACTTTCCTTGTCTAGCAAGATGATAAATATTCCCATGACATTTGAAAAAAGAAGAATGTTTTCTCATTTGTTAAACACTAGAGTAGAAGAACTAAACAGGGTTAAAGTTGAACAAAACTATTTGTTTCAGAAAAGTTTTTCTAATTCTAAGTTATAATTTTATAGAACTAATTGAGGGAAATCATTTTCAGTGAAAAGTGACAAATGAATATAGTCTGGAGCATAACAAAATATCTGAAATTTGGTTTTTTCTTAACTCCTTCCAACCTCAAGTGTATCCCAAATACATATGTTCATTCTCTCTC
>NW_025397150.1:0-3995 GCF_016433145.1 Gracilinanus agilis | reverse complement strand
TCTTTCTTTCTTTCTTTCTTTCTTTCTTTCTTTCTTTCTTTCTTTCTCTCTCTCTTTCTCTCTTTCTTTCTCTCTCTCTCTCTCTCTCTTTCTCTCTCCCTTACCTTCCATCTTGGAATCAATACTGTGTATTGGCTCCAAGGCA
Organism: Gracilinanus agilis; assembly: GCF_016433145.1. Taxonomy (NCBI): domain Eukaryota; kingdom Metazoa; phylum Chordata; class Mammalia; order Didelphimorphia; family Didelphidae; genus Gracilinanus; species Gracilinanus agilis. The sequence continues at coordinate 3,850 of NW_025397150.1, read as the reverse complement.
GAAGAGTGGTAAGGATAGGCAATGGGGGTCAAGTGACTTGCCAGGGTCACACACAGTTGGGAAGTAAGTGTTTGAGGCCAGATTTGAACCTAGGACCTCCTGTCTCTAGGCCTGGCTCTCAATCCACCGAGCTACCCAGCTGCCCCTAAAAGTAAGTTTTCTGATAGAAAAGGATGTATAATTGTATAAGAAACTTTAATCTAAAGAATGCTGATGATACTGTCGACATGGAATCTAGAATCCCCAAACTTGTGGCTTAGTGAGATCTGATGAACCCCAAGTTTTAGAAATAGCTTGTAGGTTGGAGACCCCAAAGCTTGTGCTTGTTCCCAATTCCCTGGAGAATCCACCCTGAAAGGAATCTCAGACTAGCAGTTGCAGACTGAATAATGGACCCCTGGGTAAATGCTAAATACCCTTTTGTCTTAGGTAGTCTTCCCCATTGTATCAGGGACCCTTTCCCAGGAAAGACACCAGGGCAGGGACCATCCTTTAGTATCCATAGTGTAAGCAGCAGCCCCTTTCCTTACACCCTAGCCTCTAGCTATGATTCCTTTCCCAAGCTTGATTGTATCCTGTCAGTACAATGTCAGTCATCTCTCCCAGTTCCTGGATCTTCCCAAATGGTATATAAATTCCCCAATTTCCTTTGTTCCTGGGAGTCGTCATCTAGCCTGGTGGCACTCCCAGGGGGGTCAGGGAGCAGAGCAAAGCAGTGTTCATTTAGACTCTGCACAAGGCGCAGCTCTGCAAAAGAGGCCAAGTAGCCCTCATCCCTCTTTCCCTTGATTAAAGAGTGATTTTATGACTATTTCATAGTTCTGCGTTTTTTCTAAGTTAACAATACACTTCTAAATTCCTTGGTTATAACAACATTTTTTCTCTAATCAAGTTTCTAAGAGAACTAAAATGAGATTGAGAGATAATCAATGACAATACAGGCCAAAAGACAAATAGATGTGGATTTCATACCATTTTTGGTTGTATGGCCCATGACTTACAAACATGGTAAACTCATAAGCGCTCTTTTTGTTGTTAAAGCTCAGTAAAATGGAAAAATAAACACTATTATGACTTTTCCTAATCTTAAGAGCAACTTATACCTTGAAAAAAGCTATACAAACAAAAGTAACTCAATTTTAAGGAATTCAAGCACATTTTGTTAATTATTCCTGAAATAAAGGTAACTTTCCTTAAAATTTCCATTAAAATGTAAGCCCTGTTGGGGCAGGGGCACCTAACAAGGACCTCCCAGCTTTAGGCCTGGCTCTCAATCCCCTGAGCCACCCAGCTGTCCCCAAGAGCAGCCTATTCTTTTTTTTTTTAAACCCTTACCTTCCGTCTTTGAGTGAATACTGTGTATTGGTTCTAAGGCAGAAGAGCAGTCAGGGCTAGGCTATGGGGGTTAAGTGACTTGCCCAGGGTCACATAGCTGGGAAGCGTCTGAGGTCAGATTTGAACCTAGGACCTTCTAGGTTCAATTTATAGAATGATTAGCTAAATTTATACTAATGATAATCCCGTCTGTAGGCCTGGCTCTCAATCCTATTCTTGAAGTCCTTCTTGATCAAGTTGGACTCCAACCAGGGTTTTGAAAGATGAGCCCAGAAGACTGCACCAAACAATTCCTTGAGACCCTTTGGAGAGAGTCCCAACCTGTATGAGACCTCTGCCAGGCCAGAAAGCAGGGCCTTGTCTTCTGATATCCACCTCTCCAGGACCCCCAGACAAGCCCTGCTCTTTGGCTTGTGGAAGTGGGAGGCTTTGGCTACCTGTAGGCCAGATTCCAGTCAGTCCCTTCCCGTTTCCCTCCCTCCCCCCTCCCCCAAGGAGCCCTGCAATTAGTCTTCTCCTTCCAGTCATTACCACCTCCAGGAGATTTTGTTCACTTTTTTGCCCTAGGGGGAGGGAAGGTGAATTTAAAATGAGCCTGAGCCAGATTGGGTCTAGGAATAGCTTTTGGAAACCTGCAATTAGAGTGCACCTGGGGGTGGGGTGGAGAGAAAGGAGGGGAAAGTCCCCAGAACTGGGAACAGTTAGCCCAGCCAGTCCCCCCCCCCCCTTCCTCCGGAGTTTAAGGGGGGGAAAAGAGCTAGGAGCCTGGGGACAAATGTTTGAGAATAGATTTGTGAATGAAAGGAGGTGAGAGAATGAAGGCAATACAAAGCATCAGAATTGGACCCCAGGCCCCCCAAAATGTCCTCCAATGGCAATCCTTTGCATTTCTGAATGCATTGCAATGCAGAAATGCAAGTGATGATGGGTCTACTAGGCTAAATTTCTCCAAATCCACAGCCAGGCCCAAATGGAGATTTTAACAACTTTGAAATGTTTGAAATTTTGTTGTTTTTTTTTTCTCCCACTCTCCCTTCTCCTTTCTGGCAGGGCTATGCTTTAGGCCTCTTAGTCCCAGGAAGATGTCAGTGCATGCTTGGGGACTCCAAGCTAAATTTATAATAATGATAATCTCATATTTATATAGGATATGTATGTGTATATATATATATATATATGTGTGTATATATTTCTATTAACCTTGAAAAAGTGCTCCTTTGTAGAAACAAACTCCCTGAAGGCTAGGACTACTTAATGCTTAATTTTTGTCTTTCTGTCACCAGTTATAGAAATGCTTTCCAAATGGAATTCATTTGTTCCTTACCCTACAATGCACTGAATGGTGTTCTGTCATTTCATTCAGCTCTTCCTGACCCCAATTTGGGGTTTTCTTGGCAAAGATACTGGAGTGGTTCATTTTACAGATAAGGAAACCGAGGCCAACAAAACAGACGAGTGGATATTTCCTGTATTATTATCAAAGTCTTACACATGAGGAAATTGAGGTTCAGAGAGGCAGTGACATGGTAAATAGCAGAGCCGGGTCAGAAATTTCAATATTTTTTCCACCTTTTTTTTTTTTTAAAAACTTTTACTTTCCATCAATACTGTATATTAGTTCCTAGGCAGAGGAGCAGTAAGAGCTTGGTAAGGGGGGTTAAGTGACTTGCCCAAGGTCACACAGCTAGGAAGTGTCTGAGACCGCATTTGAAGCCGGGCTCTCAATCCACTGAGCCACCCAGCTGCCCCTCCTTTTCCACTATTCCTGGCTGCTTCTCTGAATGCATTTTCTCTGAAAAATATTTTGAGTTTCTCCAACATGGGCTCTTTTTTACGAAGGCATGAATTTTTTTCTCCATGCCAAGATTCAGAAATAGGACTCCAGTTACCATTCTGTCTAATCAGCGAATCTTCTTCCTGGGCCAAGTTTGGGTGCTCTACAGGCCAGTCTGGAATTGCCCCTTAGGAAGAAGTCTGAGATCAGAGATTTCCTAGATTCCTGGCCACTCCCACAGTCCTTTGTCCTTTTGTTCCAACTCTCCTACACTGCATTAACAAGTCTTTGTGAAGAGAAACCAAGATTTAGATGGTGGTAGTGAAAATAAATGAGGGTTGTAAATTTAGGACAAAGGTGAAAGCAGGAGTTTGGGACCTTTGGCCCAAATGACCCTTCTGTCCCTCCCTGGCCCCAGTTGTTCCTGGTGATGAAATTATGAATCATTGCATCAAGCCTCCCCATTGCCCTGCTTCCTGGTCTGTCTCTTATCCTGCTATTCCCAATTCCTATTCCTGCTAATATTCCTAATATTTTCAGGACTTATCTTCCTCCCTCCCAAAGGAAAGGAGGATAGGAAATATATTCAGGTGGATCAATTCTGCTATTTAAATGACTGATCATTGTTTAAAACTAAGATTCTTAGTCTGAGATCTGGTCATGTTTCTTTAAAACACAATTTATATGAATAAACTTAAATAAATAATATAATGTAAATATAAACAAATAATCTTATATAAA
>NW_025397149.1:0-2277 GCF_016433145.1 Gracilinanus agilis | reverse complement strand
TATATATTTGTGTATTTTATTATATATTTATTATTATCTACATATAATAATTATAAAATATAAGTAATATAAGTAGGAAAATAACTATCTACTAGTGTTCCTTGTGAGAATCAAATGAGTGAATAATTCTAAAACAATTACATATAGACAACACAAAGTAAAGGCCAGCTAGTCTAAATCCCAACTGTCTATGGACTATCAGGGCAATTAGACAAAGCAATTGGCAGAATCAACTTCATCTTCAAAGGATAAAGATGAAAAGTCAGTATGTGCAAAGAAATCAGTGCCAGACCAACCAGATGGCTCTGAAAAAAAAAAACCGGAAAATGGATAATAGTCAAGACATCGATGATCACCATTTCTGAGAATGTGGCAGCTTTTACAAAGAAGCCACTACACACCTCAAGGGAGTCAAGAGCACACAAGCTATTTCTGCCATTAAGTTCTTACCCCAGACAGAGATGGGCAGCTAAGGATGGGGGAGTTCATTTGCAAAAAGTTGCAGAAGAGAAAGTCAAGAAATAATTAACAATTCATGAAATAATGAAAAACCATAGAGAAGAAGTGAGCCTGGAGAAAGCCTGGAATGAGACTCAGCTAAGCTGGTCCATCCTCTGTGATGAAACTGGAAGGTCAACAAATAGATATGAAAAAAGAACAAATATGCTAGTGATCCATCCCTGCCATGGAGGACCCCGAAGAATTTGAACTTCAACACTGAAGTATTTCCCTTAAGATGAAATTGGATAGAGTAGCCCAAATTTATGCTGGAGGGGATGCATTTCCAAGATATCTCAAAGAGAAAGAGTTGGAAAGAAATGAAAAGATCACTATATTTTAATGCAAAAAAAGGACCAAAGTATTTCATATGTAATACAATCTATGAGAAAGAATCAGAGATTAACAGATGAAAGGAGAACTTTGAGACCAACTCTATCATTTTACAAATGAAGAAACCAAGGCACAGTCCCACAATCTGAGGTAAGATTTGAAACCAGATCTTCCCTACTCCAAATACACTTTTTCAATGATACGCGTTGGGTTTTGTTTTGTTTTGTTGTTGTTGTTGTTGTTTAGTCTTTTTTCAGTTGTCTTAACTCTTAAAGACCCCTTCTGGAGTTTTCTCAGCAAAGATGTTGGAATAGTTTGCCATTTCCTTTTCCAGCTCATTTTACAAATGAAGAAATGAAGGCAAAGAAGGTCAAGTCACTTGTCTGGGTCACACAGCTAGTAAGCGATTCAGTATTTGAACTCAGGAAGATGAGTCTTCCTGACTCTAGGCTCAGCACTCTGTCCACTGCACCATCAGCTGTCCCCTATTTGAATCTATTCTAGTTATTAACTGTTCCCTGTACGTGGCATTCTATTTCCCAGCTCCTTGCCTTTGCATAGGCTGTCGTCTCTGTTGAGCCTTTCTCCATCCAGTGTGGAGGCTCTGCTTAGTTTGATGGCTAACATCCCAAGTGGAGATGCCCAGTATGTAGAGGAAACCTTAGAATGGGAGCTCCAAAGAGTCAAACAGAGAGACTACAGACAGCGGAACACCTTATTTATCTGATAAGGAGAGGAGCCCCATTCCCCTGTCTAAAAGGAGGGACATTGAAGTTTTATCTCTTCTTCATCTGAGCCACAATGGAGGTAGATCAAAGCGAATGTGCCCTCTGGTCCCCAAGGGGACAACAACTGTAAGTCATGCCCCTGGGCATGAAAATTCCCCAATAATGAGTATTGGCCTTTGTTTTGCCTGCACTGAGACACCTTTGATATTAAAATCCTGAAGAATGGCTCTCTACTTTGTTGAAATCCGGTAAGTTACTACAGGTGTAACTCAATGGATCAATTCCTAGGAAACCTCAATAATCAGTAGCTTTCTTTGAGTTCCAGGGTTCATGACTCATTAAGTTTTTTTTTTTTGTTTTTTTGTTTTTTGTTTGTTTAAACCCTTAACTTCTGTGTATTGTCTCATAGGTGGAAGAGTGGTAAGGGTGGGCAATGGGGGTCAAGTGACTTGCCCAGGGTCACACAGCTGGGCAGTGTCTGAGGTCATATTTGAACCTAGGACCTCCCGTCTCTAGACCTGACTCTCAATCCACTGAGCTACCCAGCTGCCCCATGACTCATTAAGTTTTAAATAAGTAATGAATCTATAAGCAACAATTAGACCACCAGAATCTCTTTGTCTTCTTTCCTTCCATCCTTCCTTCCTTCCTCCTTCCTTCCCTTTCCTTCCTTCCTTCCCTCCCTCACTCTCCTCCCTCCCTCCCCCTTCCTTCCTTC
>NW_025397148.1:0-4399 GCF_016433145.1 Gracilinanus agilis | reverse complement strand
TCCCAAAAGTTGGGCTCTTTGGGTTTATCATACACTGTTTTGCTGATGTCATTTACCCCAAGTCTATTCCACTGATCCTCCTCTCTGTCTCTTAGCCAGTACCATACCATTTTGATGACCACTGTTTTATAGTATAGTTTAATATGTGATACTGTTAGGCCCCCTTCCTTCACATTTTTTTTTCATTATTTCCCTTGATATTCTCGATCTTTTGTTATTCCAAATGAAATTTGTTATAGTTTTTTCTGATTCAGTAAAGAAGTTTTTTGGTAGTTTGATGGGTATGGCGCTAAATAGGTAAATTAATTTGGGTAGAATGGTCATTTTTATTATGTTAGCTCGTCCTACCCATGAGCAATCAATGGCTTTCCAATTGTTTAGATCCACAAGGATGTCCATTATCACGTCTATTATTCAACATAATATTAGAAACACTAGCAGTAGCAATTAGAGAAGAAAAAGAAATTGAAGGTATCAAAATAGGCAATGAGGAGACTAAGCTATCACTCTTTGCAGATGATATGATGGTATACTTAAAAAATCCTAGAGAATCAACTAAGAAGCTTGGAGAAATAATCAACAACTTTAGCGAAGTTGCAGGATACAAAATAAATGCACATAAATCATCAGCATTTCTATACATTTCCAACACATTAGAGCAGCAAGAAGTAGAAAGAGAAACACCATTTAAAACCACCCTAGACAATATAAAATACTTAGGAATCTATCTACCAAAACAAACACAGCAATTATATGAAAACAACTACAAAACACTATCCTTCCTCTTTAATGTGCTCTACCTCTTCATTTTATTCTAACTTGTTCTAGCTATTCATCTCTTTTGTACATGGATGTTCTATCTGATCTCTTCTATGTATTCTAACTTTTATTCATCTATCTTTTTATCTGTGTATTCTGAGCTGTGTTCTAGTCTATGTATTCAAATCTATACATCCATATTTTCTCTCTGTTCTCTGAGCTTTCTCTCTTCCATCTATTCAAAGTGTTGTATGTGTAGTATCTATCCATTTTTATATTCTGTCTGTTCCATCTAGTCTATCACTCTCTTCCATCTCTTTGTTCTATCTCTTCTATGGGTTCTTCCTATTTTTTACATCTATCGTTCGTATCTATGTGTCTTACTATTCTACATTTTCTATTCTATTTGCTTTCTCTATTCCATGTGCTCTACATCTTCCATCTATTCTCTATAACTGTTCATTTATCATTTGTATCTGTGTTCTATGAACTATCTATGTATTCTGATCTGTGTTCTAGTCTATATATTCTAATCTATACATCTATACATTCTGTTCTCTGAGCTCTGTTTTCCCTCTACTCAATCTGTTGTATGTGTAGTATCTATCCATCTTCATAATCTGCTTTTTCCATGTATTTTATCTGATCTGTGACCTCAGTCTCATTAGACATAACACAGAACATATAGACTGGTTAGGAAAGAGAGATCACATAGGAACATATGGATACTAAAAATAGATGAAAAGAATAGGAAGAACCCATAGAAGAGATAGACCTTTTATAGGTTCTTCCTATTTTTTTCATGTTTTTAGTATCTATATGTTCCTATGTGATCTCTCTTTCCTAATCAGTCTATATGTTCTATTTGTGTCTAATTTATCTCTTCTAGCAGCTCCATCTTTTCCATTTATCCTGTGTTCTCTCAATTCTATGTGTTCTACCTCTTCTGTCTCTTCTGTTATATATTTTGTACGTGTTGTATTCTCTGTGCTCTATCTATTCATCTTCATATTCTTTCTGCTCCATCTAGTGTATCTGCTCTGCGAGATCTCTCCCTTCCACCTCTCTGTTCCATCTCTTCTATGCGTTCTTCCTATTCCATCCATCTATGTGTAGTATCTATATTTCTGTCTGATCTCTCTGTTCTAACCATTCCACCCACTCCACCTATTTTATGTGCTCTTTCTGATCCATGTTCTCTATATCAACTCCATCTACATCAAGTCCATCAACTCTCTAAAACTGTTTATATACTTATTTTATCTGTGTTCCTTTGTGATTTGTGTTCTTTCTACTCTGTGTGTTATCCATTACATCTGTTTTGTGAGCTTTCTTCCATCTGTGTTTTATCATCTATCTTTAGTATCTACATGTTCTGTGAGCTCTATTGTTTGAATCTCTTCTATCTGTTTTATTTCTTGTATCAGTTCTGTATGCTATTTAACTTTCTTTTTTAATGTGCTGTACCTCTTCATTCTATTCTATCTTGTTCTCGCTAATCACCTCTTTTGTATCTAGTTCTATCTGATGTCTTCTATGTATTCTTCTATTTATCTATCTTTTTATCTAGGTATTCTGATCTGTGTTCTAGTCTATGTATTCTAATCTCTACATCTATGAGTTCTATCTGCTTTCTGAGCTCTCTCTTAATCTATTCGAATGTATTCTGTTTGTTCTATCTATCCATCTATATATTCTGTCTATTCCATCTTGTCTATCTGCTCTGTGAGCTCTCTCTTCCATCTCTGTGTTCTATCTCTTCTATGTATTCTTTGTATTCAATTTTTTTAATTTTAGTATCTATATGTTCTATATTGTTTGCTCTTTGTATTCAATTTTTAAAATTTTAGTATCTATATGTTCTATATGTTTGCTCTGTCCTAAACCATCTACATGTTCTGTTTTGGGTCTAATTTATCAGTTCTATGAACTTTATCTCTTCCATCTATACTATCTGTTCTATGTGCTCTTCCTTTTCCATCTATTCAGTTATATCTTTTGTATGTGTTGTATTCTCTGTGTTCTATCCATCCATTCTACATCTTTTATCTATTCTATATGTTTTGCCTCTACCATTTATTCTACCTGTTCTGTTTTCTACCTCTTCTATCTATTCAAACTTTTCTAACTTTTGTGTCTGTCTCCTATCTGTTATTTTTCTTCTATAACATCTATTTATTCCATGTGCTCCATCTATTTTTATCTATTCTATGTACTCTTTTTGTTCCATTAGCTCTACCTCTTCCCTCTAGTCTCTATAAATCTTCATCTATCATCTGTCTCTGTGTTCTATCTGATTTACGGGTTCTTTCCTCTCTGTGTGTTATCTATTACATCTCTTCTGTGAGCTGTCTTCCATCTGTGTTCCATCATCTATTTTTACTATCTATATGTTCTATGAGCTCTATATTTTCCATCTATTCTATCTGTTCTATTTGTTCTATCTGTTTAGTGTTCTATCTATCTTTCCATTTTAATGTGCTCTACCTCTTCATTTATTCTAACTTAGTCTAGCTATTCATCTCTTTTATATCTGGATGTTCTGCCTGATCTCTTCCATTTATTCTAACTTCTATTCATCTTTTTATCTAGGCATTCTGATTTGTGTTCTACTCTATGTATTCAAATCTATATCTCTATGTGTTCTATCAGTTCTCTGAGCTCTCTCTCTTCCATCTATTCAATGTGTTCTATGTGTAGTATCATTATATTCTGCCTGTTCCATCTAGTTATCACTCACTTCCATCTCTGTGTTCTATGTACTTCTATAGGTTCTTCCTATTCTTTACATCTATCTATAGTATCTATGTGTCTTACTATTCTACATCTTTTATTCTATTCTATTTGCTCTCTCTGTTCCATGTGCTCTACATCTTCCATATATTCTCTATAACTGATCATTTATCGTTTGTATCTGTGTTCTATCTGATTCATGGGTTCTTTCAACTCTGTGTGTTATCTATTCCATCTGTTCTGTGACCTTTCTTCCATCTGTGTTCTATAATCTATCTTTAGTATTTATAAGTTCTATGAGCTCTATCTTTTTGATCTATTCTATGCGTTTTTCCTCTTCCATTTATTCTACCTGTTCTCTGTTACACCTCTTCCATCTATTCTAATGGTTATGTCCTATATGTTCCATCTATTCTATTCTGTGTTCTATCTATTCTGTGTCGATCTTGTCTTTGTGTTCTATCCATTCTGTGTTCTATTTGTCCTAACGATCCACACGAAGCCTTTCTTGCCAGCTTGGTGGGGCCTACCAAAGCTTCCACTTTCTGGACATAGCTGCTAATTCTCCAGAGTCACTACCCACCCATGTTGCGCTAGTATTAAGTCATTAATAAAAAGAAGAGATAGACAATATGATGTATTGGGTGGTACAAGAGAGGAGAGTCAAACCTTGGAGTTACGAAGACCTCAGTTCAAGTCTTGTCTTTATATGACTTCTTGGGCAGCCCTTTAAGACATAGGAGGGTTAGAGAGAATTTGATATCCTAATGGATATAGCTACTCTTCCCTCTCAGGATTAATTCCACTGAGAGTAAAGTTTAAGTATTTCCTTTTAAGCTCTCTTCTTTTCCTTCTTCTATTCCCCCCCCCCATCTTTCCTATCATATCATCTTAGTCCATTTAGTAC
>NW_025397147.1:0-1948 GCF_016433145.1 Gracilinanus agilis | reverse complement strand
ACAGTTGAAATCTCAAGCTTGGATGCCTAGAATGAAGGTGGTACCTGCTACCAGCAGCAAGCCTGTTTATAGATGATAATTGCTTCTTGATCTGTTCCCTCACACCCCAACCTGATACCTTGTAAGCAATAGATTTAACCATGAGAAATCTGAAGGTGCATCCAGAGTTAACTGCTACCAGTCAGCCTCTTCTGCAATTTTTGTTTTTTCTGGACTTTAAGGCATGTATTACTGAAGGTTATTTTAGTGCCTAAGATAATGCATGTTGAAAACTTTTAGCAAAGAGTATGACCCAGATTCAAAGTTTCTCAGTCTTTAAAATGAATGCTTTTTTCATATTGGATCTGGAATGCAAATTTAAAAGAAAATAATGTATGTAGACATTCAAGATAGACATGCTCATTAATCTCTCAAATACAAGAGACTATGAAACTGCACCAGAAATTTTGACATTAAATTTTTTAAACATTTATTAATATTCATTTTAACATGGTTACATGCTTCATGCCCCTACTTTCCCCTTCACCCCCCACACTCCCCCCACCCAAGACCGACGCATATTTCCACTGGTTGTAACTTGTGTCCTTGTTCCGGGCCTATTTCCAAATTGTTGATATTTGCATTGGTATGGTCGTTTTGAGTCTACATCCCCAATCATGTCTGCCTCAACCCATGCATTCAAGCAATTGTTTATCTTCTATGTTTCCTCTCCTGCAGTCCTTCCTCTGAATGTGGGTAGCGTTCTTTACCATAAATCCCTCAGAGCTGACCTGTGTCATTGCATTGCTGCTGGTACAGAGGTCCATTACATTCGATTTTACCACAGTATATCAGTCTCTGTTTAGAATGTTCTTCTGGCTCTGCTCCTTACACTCTGCATCAGTTCCTGGAGGTCTTTCCAATTCACATGGAATTCCTGCAGTTTATTATTCCTTTTAGCACAATAGTATTCCATCACCAGCATATACACAATTTGTTCAGCCATTCCCCAATTGAAGGACATACCCTCCTTTTCCAGTTCTTTGCCACCACAAAAAGCGCAGCTATAAATATTTTCATACAAGTCTGTTTATCTATGATCTCTTTGGGGTACAAACCCAATAATGGTATGGCTGGATCAAAGGGCAGGCATTCTTTTATAGAGCTTTGAGCATAGTTCCATATTGCCAGCCAGAATGGTTGGATCAGTTCACAACTCCACCAGCAATGCATCAATGTCCCAATTTTGCCACATCCCCTCCAGCATTCATTACTCTCCCCTTCTTTCATTTTGGTCAATCTGCTAGGTGTGAGGTAATACCTCAGAGTTGTTTTGATTTGCATTTCTCTAATTATTAGAGATTTAGAACACTTTCTCATGTACTTATTGATACTTTTGATTTCTTTACCTGAGAATTGCCTATTCATGTCTCTTGCCCATTTATCAATTGGGGAATGGCTTGATTTTTTATACAATTGATTTAACTCCTTGTATATTTGAGTAATTAGACCCCTGTCAGAGTTTTTTGTTATAAAGATTTTTTCCCAATTTGTTGTTTCCCTCCTGATTTTGACTACATTGTTTTTGTTTGTACAAAAGCTTTTTAGCTTAATATAATCAAAACCATTTAATTTACATTTTGTAATTTTTCTCTAACTATTGTTTGGTTTTAAAATCTTTCCTTTCCCAGATATCTGATAGGTATACTATTTTGTGTTCACTTAACTTATTTATAGTTTCCCTCTTTATATTCAAGTCATTCACCCATTCTGAATTTATCTTGATGTACGGTGTGAAATGTTGCTCTAAACCTAATCTCTCCCATATTGTTTTCCAAATTTCCCAGCAGTTTTTGTCAAATAGTGGATTCATGTCCCAAAAGTTGGGCTCTTTCGGTTTATCATACATTGTCTTGCTGACCTCATTAACCCCAAGTCTATTCCACTGATCCTCCCTTCTATCTCTTAG
>NW_025397146.1:0-7135 GCF_016433145.1 Gracilinanus agilis | reverse complement strand
TATATATATATATATATATATCACTGCAGTATATTTTAGACATTGTGAACTTCTCATGATCTAGATTTTTCCATTTTAGAATAGAAGAAATTGATTCCCATCATTGGAATCTTTATAACTATGGAATCTGTAACCTTTGGTAAGGATAAAGACTATTTCTTCTTTCATTGGATATTGGTGGCATAGACGAAAATAAATGTTTCCATTGGATCATAAAAAAAAAATCAACTCACAATGTCATTGGTCCTTTTTGAAAAGAAGGATGAACATCTTCCTCCATTAGAATGTAAGAATTGAGTTCAGGGATGGTATTTCTTGTATTCCCAAGTCTTGGCAAAGTCCCTGGCACATAGTAAATAAGTATTTAAAAATGTTTGTTGGGGCAGCTGGGTAGCTCAGTGGATTGAGAGTCAGGCCTAGAGACAGGAGGTCCTAGGTTCAAATCTGGCCTCAGACACTTCCCAGCTGTGTGACCCTGGGCAAGTCACTTGACCCCCATTGCCCACCCTTACCACTCTTCCACCTATGAGACAATACACCGAAGTTAAGGGTTTAAAAAAAAATGTTTGTTGACTTCAGCTTGACTTAGTGGTTTTCTCTTGGGTTCTGGACGATTGATGGTTTGCTAGATATCATGGATAAGGGAAATCTCATTTATGTAAATAATGAATGCTGCTTTAAATACTTCAAAATCTGTGCTTTTATCTATGTGGGTCCTTTTTTATCTCTTTAGATCCGTAAGATTCCCCTTCATCTCCATCCCCCTCACCCTGGCAAATGGTCTCTGAAAATTTCCATAGCCAGAAAAAGTCATCACCCAATGGCCAATCTAGTAGGAAACCACTCTCCATTCAGCTGAGCTAGTGTTTGTTCAATATACAGCCCAGAGTCTAGCACAAAGTAGATATTTAATCAATTCTTAATCCTTTCTGTGTCAATGACCTGTACTCTAAACCTTTCTAGAGAAGTAGGGCATGGCAGAGTTGGCAAGTCTGTTGGTACAGTGCTCAAGAAGAGTCCCCTCATGAGACAGTGAGGCTTTGGGTGTAGGACCAGATAAGAGAGAAAGATGAAAAGTAACTTCCATATAGATTGCATAAGAATATAAAATTTTTGTGTTCCTTTATGTTCCCTATGTCTCTGCCTCATAGCAGCAGTAATAGAATGCGCATATTAAAAATGGACAGTTAGGTGGCTCAGTGGATTGAGAGCCAGGTCTAGATACGAGAGGTCCTGGGTTCAAATATGGCCTCAGATACTTCCTAGTTGTGTGGTCCTTGGGCAAGTCACTAAGTCTCCATTGCCTGGCCTTTACCACTCTTCTGCCTTGGAACTAATGCTTAATATTGATTCCAAGATGGAATGTCAGAGTTTTTTTTTAAAGATTGATTTTTCATTTCATGGGATGCTTAAAGTCATTAAAGGAACTTTGCAACTTCAAAAAAACAAAAACAAAAACATGAATCTTTCTGTTGTTGATGGTGATGATAACAATGATGCTGAAGATTCCACATTTACCTGAATTTGGCCTTAAGTGATGGAACAAAGCATGATGGGTATATTGGATGAAAGATGCTTTCTAAACTCAATTAAGAAACTGAACCAATTGACTATTTCAAGTTTCCTCTCGACATTTACTTCACCCACAACTGGAAACCTCCCTGGCCTGGACTCGCCAGAACTTGCGTGAGCAATGCTGGAATTCTTCATATGTTTCCAGTACTTGTGTCTGCGCCTACCTCTGCTCTCTGTCTGGGCATGGAAACCTCCCGGGGCAGGATAAGGGGCAGGAAAGATAGCAAAGTGTTCCACTGGGTTTTGAAAAGGAAAATGAAATGAGATTACAGATGGGAAAGAGTTGTAGTTATTTATGATAAAGAGTTGTACTGTGTGGAGTGGATATAATGGGAACCTTGGGGAGTAATGAGAAAGGAAAAAAAAAAGCCAAGCATAATCAGAAATGCTCATCCTATTTTAGCAAAGCAGATTTCAAAGGTTCCAAGAAGGGTAAATAGAATCTCATGAACTAAATGCTACAAGAAAAGTCATTCCAAGTATGTAGGACTAGAAGCTCTCAATTCTGGGGACACAAAGGGAGAAAGTTTGGATGAGGAGAAAAAGAGGGATTTGGCTACAGAGACTAATATGGATGCAGAGAAAACTTACCAATTAACTTACATGGAAGAGAATTTATTAGTGTGTGAAGGGAATCATTGGGTGACTTGAGTCACAAAGATAGAATGGCAGCCAGAAAAATGTAGCAGTAGAGTCAAGAGATAACTAGACAGGGGGCAGGGCCATCTTCCCTGCAATGTCCCCTCAGCTGTCCTACTGGGTGGCCCAGGCATAATAGAAAGCCCTAGTTGACTCCTAAGCCATCAGGTGTGAGAGTTAAGTGGGTGGAGAATAGGTTTGATAAGCTGAGGCAAGAGCAGATTTTGCTTTCTTCTCTTCCATGTTTGTTGCTGACTGGACCTGCCTATGGAGCGTGGTTAGGGGGCCCAAAATGGTGGCTGCAGAATAGCAAGCTAAATGAAGCAACAAGGAAAGTACCTTTTATATCTTTCTCTCCTATTTTTCCATCTTTTTCTCCTACTCCTTTTAATTGATAAAATTATTAATTTACAGCCAGTCTCATATTTTTCACTCTTATAAAAGCAAGGTCATGTAACAGAGGATGGGTACAAACCATGGGGTAGTTCAGTCAGAAGAGGGTCAGGTATAATAAAGCTCAAAATTAGTAGAGGCTGATGAGGAGAACTAAGCTGGTTCTTCTCTTTCAAACTCAAAGAGGACCAAAATGACATCTATGTCAGAGTCGATGTACAATGTGTCTTCCTATGATTGATCAGACCAGCGTGATCTCAGAAGGCTCTACCTCAGGTCAGGCTTGAATAGACCACATGAACGCTTGGGATGAAGGTGTCTTTAAATGTGCACATCTCACATTTCTTTTGAGCTACTAAAGTTCCGTTTTGCTCTTAGAGCATAAAGCCTCCTATGATGTAAGCATGCCATGCTGGATGATCCTGTGCCAGTGTCCCCCATGTCTCACAGCCTTTCTCACCTTGAGAAGGTCCTTGTAGCCCTTCTTCTGACCTCCATGTGAGTGCCTGCCTTGGGTGAGTTTTCCATAAAATAGTCTCTTGGGCAAATGTACACCTGACATTCGAAGAACATGGCCAGCCCATCAGAGCAGAGGTTGAAAGGCTGGCAGTTCAGCTTGAGAAAGGACCTCAGGGTCTGGTACCTAATCTTGTCTGGTGATCTTCAGAGCCTTCCTAAGACAATCCAAATGGAAGTCATTCAATTTCCTGGCATGTCACTGGTAAACTAGCCAGGTTTCACAGGAAGCCAGCAATGAGGTCAGCATAACAGCTCTGAAGACCTTCAGCCCAGTAGGCAGCCTAACACCTCTTCTCTCCCACACTTTCTTTCACAGCCTCCCAAACATCAAGCTACTTCTGGCAATGCTTTCGTCAACCTCATCATCGATGTGGACATTGCTGGGAAGTATGCTGCCAAGGTAAGTGAACTTATCTACAACATTCAGAATCCCTCCGTTTGCTGTAACCTAAGTACAACAAAAAAGGAGAGGGCTGGGTTTTTTGCTATTTGTAGAGAAAAAGAAGAATCAAAGAAAGGATAGGACTATTGCTCTGAGCGAATAGAACTATTACAACTGATGCAAAAAGAAAGGCAGAGAAGTTCAACGCTTACTTTCTCTTCTGTTTTCATTGCTAAAGAGAATGATCTTTGGATTAGAAAGAGAATGAAAATGACTAGGTGGGCACCAATAGCTATGCTAGGTAGAGAGATAGTAAGAGGGCCCCTAGTTACCCTCAGTAAATCCAGATGCACTATATCCCATCATATTTAGATATTTAGGTAGTGTTAACAGTAGATATGATGGCTGAACCACTGTCAGTGATCTTTGAAAGATCATGGGAAGTGGGGGAGGTACTAAAGGATTGGAGAGATGCCAAATTGTCCAAATTTGAAGAGAAAATATGCAAACCATACACCAGTTAGTTTGACTTAACTTTGCCTAACATAGTACCTAATAAAAGATTTTAATATATTTGATTGATTGAATCCTAGCAAAATTCAAAGATGTCTTATTAGAGGGATGCTTGGTAAACATCTACAAAGGGATGCACAGAAATAGCAAACATCAGGCAATCGCTTCATCATACTTTTATTTCCTTTTATGACAGAGTAACTAGATAGATAGATCATTCTCCCAGATCTGGACAGAGATATTTACAAATATTTTTCTTATGGGAAAAATAGAGAGATTTGAAATAGATTAGGTTACCATTTGGAGGATTTAAAACCATTTGAGTGGACAAACCAAAGAATCACTTTAACATCCCTATGTCAGCTTTGAAGAACGTCTTTATTAGTGTGCCCAACAAACAGGGTTAAATGACCTGCCCAGGGTCACACAGCTAATAAGGGCCTGAGACCACATTTGAACTTTGGAAGAAGATAAGTCTTCCTAACTCTAGGTCTAGTGCTCTATCTATTGCATCACCTATGTTCCCATGTTATCTCTAGTTCCCTCTTCTAGACATATTCAAGCATATCTATGGCTTTCTTCAAATGTGGTGCCAAAAACAATCCTGTGCTGTTTGTTTAATATTTGTATTAATGATTAGATAAAGGCACAGAGTGAATTATTATTAAATTGACAAATGACACCAAGCTGGAAGGCTAGCATATTGGTTGAGTCAGAATCGAAAAAGATTTTGACACACTTAGAAGGTTGAGTCGAATCTAATAAACTGAAATGTAATGAGGATGGAGGTGCTACTTGGTGGCTCAGTGGACTGAGAGACAGGCCTAGAGATGGGAGGTCCTGGGTTCAAATCTGACCTCAGAAACTTCCTAGCTGGGTGACCCTGAGCAAGTCACTTAAACCCTCATTGCCTAGCCCTTACTGCTCTTCTGCCTTAGAACCAAGACACTATATTGATTCTAATTAATTAATTCTAATATTCTAATTAAGAGTTTAAAGAAAAAGAAAGAAAAATGTAATGAGGATGATTCTGAAGTCTTAAAGTACTTCATGGAGAGAGAAGCTACCATGTACAAATTAAGCACTCCTACAAGCGACGCCGCTTTTGGGCAGATTTCATTATTACATCAAGTGGAGCAAATGGTGCCATTCTACACCTTTGAGCCATTGAGTCTAGTTCTACCTTCTAGGACTAAGCAGAGCAAATCTGTGTTTGTTTTCTTCCAGGGCAGCCTTTCGGACACTTAAAGGCACTTATCGTATCCCCTCAAAGTCTCTTTTTTCTCCAGAATAAACATCAGCTATTCCTTAACCCAACCCTTGTATGATAAAATTCTCTCTTTGTGGTTGGTGATCAGTTGTTTCTGTCATGTCCAACTCTTCATGACCCTATTTGGGGTTTTCTTGGCAGAGATACTGGAGTGGTTTGCCATTTCCTTCTCCAGCTCATTTTTCAGATGAGGAAACTAAGGCAATCAGGGTTAAGTGACTTGCTCATGGTCATACAGCTAGTAAATGCCCAAGGCCAGATTTGAACTCAGGAAAGTGTCTTCTCAGCTTGAACATCTAGTGCTCCTTCAACTGCACCACCTATGTTCCCATGCTCTCTCTAGTTCCCTCAGCATCCTGTTACCCTCTTCTAGACATATTCAACTCTGTCTATAGCTTTCTTCAAATGTGGTATCCAGAACTGACCACAGTACTTCAGATGTGGCTTTCTGACCAGGACAGACAAAAATCCATTGTGTTCTCCCTCATCTGGACATTATGCCTTTCTCATAGAGCCAAAGATAGATATCTTACTTTTGCACTGCCATGTTATATTTTCACAGAGTGAATTTTTAAAACTCATACATTTTTCACAGAAAACATCCATCTTTGGGTCTCAGTTTCCTCATCTGTAAAATGAGATTAAATTGGATGATCTCTATCAGGTCAGTTATATCACTAATACTCAATAATTGCTCTATTCTCCCTCTTCAGCCTCTCACTCAGTAGATCCTTTATCATCTTTCTTTTTTTTCAGTAGATCCTTTATCATCTTTCTTTTTTTTTAAAAAAACGAACCCTTATCTTCCATTTTAGAATCAACGCTATGTATTGTTCCAAGGCAGAAGAGTGGCAATGGGGGTTATGTGACTAAATCAGGGTCACACAGCTAGGAATTGTCTGAGGTCATATTTGAACCCAGGACCTCCCATCTCTGGGCCTGGCTCTCAATCCACTGAGCCACCCAGCTGTCCCCCTTTATCATCTTTCTATTCCCTCCTATATAGCCTAGCCCTGATAAACTGACTCTCCAAATGAAAAGCCTCCATTCCAAAGTTCTCCTCTTTTTCCTCACTCTCCCATCAAATCCCTTCCTAAACCTTTTGCATTTGCTTATCCTTATTGCCATCTAGATTCTGTGTTGTTGGTGGAGTCGTCCCTCCTCTGGCCATTTGCACCTACTGTTTGCTTTGCCATCATCTCTTACTCAGTCCTTCAGGAAACCCCAGTCATTGGCCTATTTGGCTCCTTTTGACAATTGCTCTATGCTCTGTCCTCCTCAACTAAATACTGAAGCCAGCACCACTTTCTCCAGTCTTTTCCTCTTTTCCTCCCTGTAAGCTTTTTCTTCACTAGAGTAAGTGCCTACCTAGTCTTCTCTCCTTCTCCCCTTTTATCTATCCCTCAGTTTCTCTCTTTGTTAGTTTTCACCAAAAGGTCATTTCTTTAGGCTTGCTCTGAGAATCAAGAGATGTGCTTCCAAGTCCTCAGGCTGCCATTGCCCTGCCTTGTGACCTTTCACAATTTAATTTTATAAAGTTAAGACTCACTAGGCCTAAATGTTTTCTTCTGTAAAATGAAGGGTTTAGTTTATCCTTTCTACCTTTGATGTTATATGTTCAAAGGATACTTCCAGGTATGAATCCAGTTTTATAAAGTTCTCTCCAGTTCCAACATTCCTTTTTTCAAATTTGTTTATTTTATTTTTCAGCTCTGAATTTTCTTCTTTCCTCCTTCCCCTTTCTATTCATTGAGAAGGCAAGAGAAACAAAATTCATTACAAATATGTATAGTCAAGAAAAACAAATTCCTGCATTAGGAAGGAAGGAAGGAAAGGAGGGAGGG